>NC_056523.1:273355422-273386709 GCF_019175285.1 Sceloporus undulatus
TGATGATGATGATGATGATGATGATGATGATGATGATGATGATGATGATGATGATGATGATATACAAAAACTACTTTTCACATGGAGAAATAAAATAGAAGGTATATGTTCGTCAGTCTCTAAAATTTGTCAAACAGAAAAAAACCACACCTTGTTTGCAAGGTTAAACAAGGATTCCACGGACTTTAACAGACTGTGAGGGCCAGAAATGAGAAACTAAACAGAATGCTGAAATAACAAGGCTTTAAGCAAAGTGAAACAAACCATTGCCTATATACTGGATACAAAAATGGTTACTCAATTTGTATTCAGACATGTGTTGATGACTTGATTATGGACACTCAGAAAGACTGAAACCCCACAGAAAATGTAACTCATTTAAATAAGAAAATGTAATTGGATGAGTTAGAGGATGCAACATACTAACTCAAGATACAAACCAAAAGAGAAGGAGATGGTTCCTTTTCCCTGAACCAAACCCAAAAGATATAGTTTCTGCTGTATAATATAGGCCCAGTACAGACCGCCAGGATGTGACAGGATGTAAGGCTCAGAAGTGTGCACCAACCATATGCTCCTGAGCCCTACTATGTATGGGTGGCACCATTTTTGAGTGCCCACACGGGGGTGGGGGGGTATGGATGACATGTGGGCATCTGAGCGCCCACACGTCTTCGACAGGAAGCAGCGTTGTAAGAGCATTGTAAGGGCCCTTATGACACCACAAAAATGAAGCCGCTGTAGGCGGCTTCTTTTTTACTGCACAGCTGCACCATGTGGTTTGGGTGCTGCAAAGTACAAAGGGTCAGCACTTCCCTGCCAGTCTGTACTGCGCCATAGTTTCTACTGTAAGAATTCTGAGCAGGAAAATTAGTGCTGGAATTAGAAAAGTGGCTAGATGCTTAAAAGTTTTTTAAAATTTTAAAACTGAAAATAGCAGCTGGCAATAATCCGAAACTTGTATGTTACATTGATGCAGCCTGGACAGAAGATGTGCAGATAATCATTTTCTTATGGAAAGGGGCTATTTAATGGGCCAACTACAAACAAATAGCAGTAGGCTTCTAATCGACAGGGTAAAAATACATAGTAGCTGCAGGGGCATGCAGAGAATTATTCTGGTGTGTTCAACTATTAAGGGACCAAAATAAGTAAACAATTCAAGTGATGGAACACAACCAAGGATGTGTTATTGTTGTTGCTGTTCTGTGCCTTCACGTCATGTCTAATTTATGGCAACCCTAAGGCAAACCTATCATGGACTTTTCTTGGAAAGATTTGTTGAGAGGAGGTTTGTTGTTGCCTTCCTCTGAGGCTGATAGCATGTGACTTGCCCAGGGTTACCCAGTGGGTTTCATGGCTGAGCTGTGAATTGAACCTTGACCTCCAGAGTAATAGTTCAGCACTCAAACCATTTAGGTTTTATCAAATAGAGAAAATTGAAAAAATGATGCCATGCAGCAAGCACATAAGAATGAGATACAAAAAGGTGTGTGAGCTGAATACAGTCCTGTCTGCACTGACCTTCCTCTATTACCCAAGCCCACCATTCTTATGCCAGGCCCATTCTGGTTTCTGGTGTGGCTGATGGAGCAGTAAGTTACTGAGATCAGAACAAGGCACCCAGCCTTTTTCTCATGGCTCATTCTGATCTTAGAGCAAGTGATACATACCAACAGTGGCCATGTCAGGTGTCCAAGTGTGATTCCCACTTATCGTCAGAGCAGAGGACTCCGATTCTTCCCATAAGATCCAGAGCAAATTTTAACAGGTTTATACATTTTAACATGTTAACCATTTTAACAGGTGTATACATCAAGTTTGGTGCTGAATGGGCCAGATGTCATCTGGTCTGCTCACACCAGACTTGAGGTTTGGGCCATGCCTTGTCCATTCTTTCCAAAAAGAGGACAAGGGGAGGCTGGTTTATTTGGTCCAGGTAAACAGGGCTTGGAAAAGGAGTAATCATTATTATTTATTGAATGTGTTCCTGAACCAAGGCATCTGACAGACACTGTGAGTGAGGGGAAAATTTGATGGTCTCCAGGAACAGAGATCAGATGCAATTGGCCTGGTACTTGAGTACCAGGCTGTAGCTCATAAGGTGGATGGAGCGAGGAGTGTTTTATGGCCCTCTTGGATTTTATTCTTGGATCCACCCTCCTGCCTTTAGTGCAGTGTGAACTATGCTGGTTGCTTCAGGATCAAGTAAGAATTTTCTCACTTTTTTTCCTGCTCTACACTATATTTTGGGGACACTGTCAATTGCCTTGGGTGGTGTCTGTAAACAGGTTGTCATTGGCAGGTTATGGAGGGAAGGAAATATCAGTGTTCAGTGTATACCTTGGCACCCTTTTGACTAATGGTTGGGCTCCAGAACTGCCTCCATGTCTGGGGGCATGGGGGCAGGGGAAGATCCTCCCCTTGGGGCTGACTGGGAGTTTTCTCTCTCACCTGTAAAGTCTATAGACTTGGGAAGGTGTCATCTCAGTTTACCTTCCCGTAAACAGCCACTCAAGCTGTTATTGGATTGCTGTCAGGGTCAGATGTTATACCCAAAAGGAGGCTGAGGGTGTGGTCATATGTTGATCCCTAGGCCTCAGCTGAATCCACATCAGGTTGCAACAGCCCTGTTGCTTATCCCCAGGTTCAGTTCATTAAATAGGTTCCTAGGTTAAATAAAATGTCCCTTGTTTAACCCAGTGCTTTGTGTCTTATTTCATAGTTGGTCATGAAATGGCATCTGACATCTTGCCTAAGCCTTTACCAAGAGACTGCTTTAAGAACATGCTGGTCAAGATGGGGTACATGCACACGTGAGAGGTGGTGTTAAGAGTTAGCAATCTGTGCATGTCTATATTCACTAATTGCTATTTTGCTTCTTTGAAGACCTCCTGTTTGTTTGTTTTTTGTTGTTTTCTGTTATTGTTGTATTGTTTTTCTATACCTACTCTCTTCCTGCATCACTCCAAGCTACAGCCATTTTCTCTTCTCTCTCTTTCATCCATTAGATCATGTTTGACTATGAAGAAGTAATTTATAAGTAAAGCCAGTTTTATATGTTTTTCCAAAGAAGACTGGGCTTGTTTCTTTCTTGGTTAGATCCTATGGGTTAGATCCTGGTTAGATCCTGTGGGTGTGGAACTGGTTCTTGTTTGGCTTTTGCCTTGCCAATTTGGTTACCCTCCTAGAAAGATGCACCACTATTTCTCACATTTTCCAATAACAAAAGCTTATCCATGCCTTGTTTCTTACATCATTTCTAGTTATTTTCCATTCTTCCAGAAGCAAAGTAAGATAAGATATCAGAATCAGGATTAGCTTAAGATACTTTGCACCTAAAATGCCTGCATTGTATAAGCTAAGATGTGCATCTTGGCATCCGTTCTGACTTTGCAAGGAATCCTGAAGTAGTCTCCCAGACTTCAACATGCTTCATTGGCATATCTACAAAGACTAGAACCGCCTGCTTTGATTTAACTGTATATATTCATATAAGGATCACTGAATTCAGCTATTTCCTCCTCTACTAAGCTATTCAATATATTATGTGCAGTAGTGTTTGTGCTGAAGACACATTCAAGGTAAACCACAAAAAAGACTCTCTGCTTTGAAAAGTTAAGCTGGACTTTCTAAATAAGATTAATGCACATGGTCTACACAAATTACCCCTATGTCAGTCATGGGCCAGCTCATTCCCATGTAGAAGAAGCAATATTGGTCCTGGCAAGTGTACAAACACACTTTGAAATGTATGGAGGCAGGGAGTCCTGTCTGAAATCTGAATTCAAATTACAGCCTGCCTTAATTACAAGTAGTAAAAGTTTTCTCTGATTAAGATTAATGACACTGGCTCTCTGTGTTGATAGCAAAACAATAGAATTTGCATTGTAAAGCATGTATCTGCATGCCATTATCAACAGCATTTTACAGTGCTAGTGTGTGCACAGGATCCTGTGGGAGGATCAGTCATTTAAGCCATGTCCTTAAAATGCCAACTTAACAGCTGCCAAAATGGATCACAAAAAATGAATAGGGACATTGTGTCATGGAATAGATATATTGAAATCTTATTTCTTTTCACAAAAGAAGCAAGATTACTCTTTACTTTTCAAGGAAATCTTCATTGTGAATCATAGTGGCACAATTATTTGGCGTTAGAATCCTCTTGGCTACATACTGATTTTTTACGGAGATGACTGATACATCAGAATACTTAATCCTGGCATTACTGACATGTAACCATTAGAGTCTTTAGTGCAATACACAACATGATCAACAAGAATCCACCTCAGTATCATCACCATCATATTCCAGTGGCCCATATTTAGCCTCATTTAACTCTTAGTTATGGCTCCATTCCAAAAAGAGAAATGTGACTTAACTGACATTTGCTGCTTTTTAAAGACTCTTGAAATGACAGTTCTAAACATTTTTTAAGTTATGTAAAGAGATCTTGTACCACCTTTGAGACTAACTGAAATAAAGAAATTGGCAGCATGAGGTTTCATAGACTTCAGTCTACTTCCTCAGATGCATGAGGAAGTAGACTGAAGTCTATAAAAGTTTATGCTGCCAACTTCTTTATTTCAGTTAGTCTCAAAGGTGGTACAAGATCTCCCTACATACTGATTCTACAGACTAATATAGCTATATCTTTGAACTCTCTAAGATAATAATCCTCACTAAATTTCAACTAACTTAATTAGATTTTTTTCTAAGTAAAGTCTCATAGGATTGTATTTATGAAATGCTATCTAAATTTGGTGATCCTTGTATCTGGAATATATCAGTCCTCCTGTCCATTTTTATATGAAATTATGGGATAGACTTAGTTTTGTATTCTGTAATCTGACATGCTAGAAAATGCAGGGTTTTTTTGACTATGCCATTTTTTTTCCTTTTCAGCTTACTCTTAAAAAAAATATTGATGGGCACAGAACAGCTTTGTGTTGCAAAATATACATGTTCCTCAGGCAGACAGAAGTGGAAAATGAAACACATTCTAAGATAATAAAAAGAGAATCGAATTTACCTGGGAGTTGTGTTTATGAACAGCAATATTTATACTGCTGTGATGTATCCTAAGGCACCATAATGATTCTCAAACAAAATTACAGAATTATCCAACTGTGTTTGCTCTTTCTGAATGGCAAGTATTACCCATCTTAAAGTTTAGCTTTGGTTTTGTGCCAACCCCAATTTCTGAAAATGATGATTGTATTTTATTTTTCTCTTTTAAAATAATAATAATAATAATAATAATAATAATAATAATAACTTCCTATTTATTGGTTTATGACCTGTTCATTTTATATGCAGTAAATATCTGGACTTCCTTTATCTCAAGGAAACTTGAAAATCCCTAGACAATGTAGTTTGCAAATCAGTCAATAATGTTAAGATTTGGATTAGACAATACATGTATTGGATTAGACAATAAATACTCTCTGGTGTCATGGATGTTCCTCTCCAATATTTGCAACTGTTAGATCTGGAAGAGGGACAGAGTACACAACACATGCATAACTTTGGGTTTTATTCCAGGCATGATAAAATATTTTAATTTTTAATATATTTTAAGAACTGAAATTATTTTAAGGAATTAATTTACCACAACAAGTTGCATTTATCAGATGATCAAAATAACAGTTGTGCAATGCATAACAAAAATGCACATTCATCTCTCACAGGGCTAATAGAAATAAGATGAGAAAAACCTTAATAGGATAGAACAAAATGTATCTTTATATGGGATTTCCAATACTTTTGGATAAATGTTAGTGTTATAGTATCATCCACTACCTGTTTAATTAGTTTTACCTGGAGGCAAACCAAACAATTCTTGCCTGCTTCAAATTAGCAGTTCTTACTCTTTTGACAAAGCCTTCCATTTAACTGGAGTGAAATATATAGTTATAGCAACCAAAACATGCCTGCGGTTGTCTACCATCTTGGAATGTAAAAAGGCTACTCTGTTTCATAATTATAGATTGCACAATTGTGTAACTATAAAATTTTCTGAACACCTCATTATTCTCCAAATCCCAGTTTAAACAGCAGAAAAGCAGAGAGGGGGACAGCCTAACCTTCCATGCAAGGGCACTCCATAGCCCAGGAGCCCACAGTCCATCAAGAAGTGCCCAGGTATGTGTCCTTAGCTGATGGGCCTGTGCCAATGGTGAGATGCCAGTCTTGAGGCACCTCAAGACTCAGGTAGTCTGATATAGAGAGACACATACTTTCAGAGAGAAGAACCCCCTTTTAATGAGTTATCATGTGGTGGTCTAGGGAGTTATCATGTGTTGGTCATTACCTTTAAAGCCCTCCATGGCTTGGACCCAACCTACTTAAGGGATCACCTCCTTCCGTAAAATCCGCCCCGTACCCTCAGATCCTCTGGGAGGAATTTGTTGCAGTCCACAAAGACCAGACTGACGGCGACCTCCCAGAGGACTTTTTCCGCAACCGCTCCCACTTTATGGAATGGCCTGCCAGATGAGATCTATCAAATTGCCAACCTTGAGAGCTTCAAGAAAGCTATCAAGATGGATCTCTTCCGGCAGGCCTTCCTGAAATAGATCCCGGCCATGTAACGCTCACCCCACAGACATATACAAATTAAGACTCTGCCCACCGTTATTTTATTATTGTAGTATTGTTTTTAGATTTTTATCTGTAATTTTAATGGATGGAATTGTTTAATCCTTTTTTAAGGGGGGGAATTGTATATATTGTATTTTTTAAAGGTTGTACGCCGCTTTGATTGTGGAAACAAAAAGCGGAATATAAATTAAAGTTTTTATTTATTATTATTATAATTCCTAAAATTGAACAGTACAAGCGCGAAGACCATATCAGTCTTCTCCAAGAAATGGCACAGCTGGTACACTATTTGAAGCTGGTGGTCCTAACTACAGCAACCTGGATTTCAAGGAGCAGTGCTGGGTCCAACAGCATGCACAAGCTCCAAACCTGATCTTTTAGAGGAAAACCAACACCAACTAGAACAAGCTGCGACCCCAATCTCAGGTTGGTTTTCCTACTGACCAGCAGCACTGCCATCTTGTCAGGATTAAGACCTGAACCCAGTTATAATACTAATTGTTATCTAATATTTCATGTGTTTACAGTTGATAAACAAGCAGTGTAGTATTTTAGAAAAGTATGAATGCTAAATAGTATGCATATTCTTCTGCTGTTGCACTTTCAACATTCCTCATACCTTGTGCATTCTTTTGAATAATGGAGAGAAGTGAAATTAAACATCTGCAAAAAGGAAAATTCAAACATCTACCCTCTGCAAAACTATAACTCTAAATCTAGGCAATTTTATGTTTTACTGGAAATGGTTTTTTTATGAATAATCACTTTTATTTCTATTTTTGACATTAGTCTTTAATAATATTGATATATTAGTCTCCCAGTCCAGTTTCCCTAACTTCCATTCATCACAGCATTAATAATAAGTTCATGTGTGGGGTTCACTATATGGAAAATTGTACTATTTGCTATTCATAATCATTGCACCAGTCCCAAAGATTGTTTAATATTTTTATTCCCATATCTTATACCGTATGGGTACAACATTTATTTCACCCTATCCTTGAATTTCTTCCCCATCTGTCTGTTTTCTACCATATAGCAACTGCAGCAACTTGTAAATTCAATAGTCCATCAATCCTCTGCCAGTGATCCATTCATCCTATAAACACTCCTTCCATCAAATTTCTGCCAGCAATTCATCCTATATTTTCGCACTGGCTTGCCAATCAGTTTTCTAGTCCCTGAACCATTCTTTGCCTCAGTCCATCTCCTGTATCCCAGAACCCAAAATAAATCCTCTCTGTCTATTGACCTCTAATCAAGTTTTCAGTCCACTGTCTGCATAGCCTCCAGTACATACCTTGTCTACTTTAGCTGGTCCCAGATGTCAGCATACTGGAGGGGAGGGAGATTTCAGTGTTCAAAAATATAATTCATAGTTTTATATCATATCTACTAATGGAGTCAGATGTAGTTTGGCTAAATTTCCAAACTATCAAATCAACCAAGTATCAGAGCTAGAGGAAAAGACTGCGACACAATGCAGTATTCTGTATTCATTTGAAAGTTCTCAAAGGAATGGATTACATGCCCTAGCACTGAATAAATAAAAAGCAGCATTCAATAAATTCTCACTTACTTTGATATTTAGCTATTACATCATCTGGCTTAGGTACATAGAGTCAGGAGCTCAAGAGTCAACAGTCATGGAAGATGTCTAATGATGTGCAGGCCAATAAAACAAGGATGATGCAATACCAGACAGTAATAAGAAGCCATTTGCCTTTACCAGTTGTTCTATGTTTAAATCTTTTTAACCACTGGACCTGATCCCCTTCCCCACCACCATTCCCTTCTCCTTTTGTGTCATGTCTTTTAGATTGTAAGCCTGAGGGCAGGGAACCGTCTAATTAAAAATAATAATTGTAAGCCGCTTTGATAGCCTTTAGGCCTGAAGGGCAGGGTATAAATACCATAAATAAATAAATAAAATAATCTAGATTGTAATGTCCCATTATGCAATCCTTTATTATAGTCCATCTCAGATTGAAAGAAGCCTGGATAGGCAGTCCAAGATAATTCTTGCAAGTAAGATAATTCTCTAAAAAATGTTGCTACAGAACGAGAGTGACATTACATTTCTGAAATGCAAGGCCAGCTCCCACTATTGAAAAATTATGCTAGCTATGTATGGTGAATAGATCCATAGACAGACTGACTTGGGGTGAAGTTAGGGATGCCATATCCCACCTGGGAGTGGGACAATCCTGTTTTTTGGCGGGTTGGGAACGTCCCGTCCCACTTTTGGCCCTGCCCTGGGTTGACTTGGCTGCTGTTGCCACGGCCGCCACCGCAGCAGCAACCACAGCCGCTCTGCAGCTGTCACTGCCACTGGCCCACCACTTACATTGCTGCTGCTGCTGCGGCTGCTGGTGTGGTACTTGCGCACGCGCGCACACGCGCACAGCGCAGCCATTGCACATGCTTGCCCGCCTGCCGGCGCAGCCTTTGCACGTGCCGCCCGGCCCTTGCTGGTGCTTCTTTGTTGTGCCCTCTTTGGGCTGCCCTGCGCGCTATTGCGCAGCCGCGCGCAGGGCTGAGCAGGAGCTCTTCCTGTTCAGGCTGCCTGGCCAATGGCTGGACAGCCCGCCCCAGCTCCAGTCTTCCCCATTGGCCAGCCAGCCTGAAGAGGAGGAGCTTCCTCTCTTTTGAGCCTCGCACGGGTCCAAGGCTGGAGCCTGGAGAGGGCTTTGCAGATTGCAGGCAAGCTGCTTCTTTTTCCCCCTCTTTCTCTTCCTCTTTCCCATCCTCCTCTTCCTCCTATTTTTCTTCCCCTCTTTCTCTTCCTCTTTTCCTTCCTCCTCTTCCTCCTATTTTTCTTCCCCTCTTTCTCTTCCTCTTCCCCACCTCCTCTTCCTCCTATTTTTCTTCCCCTCCTTCTCTTCCTCTTTCTCCTCCTCCTCTTCCTCCTATTTTTCTTCCCCTCTTTCTCTTCCTCTTTCCCCTCGTCCTCTTCCTCCTATTTTTCTTCCCCTCTTTCTCTTCCTCTGGCCCCTCCTCCCTCCCCTATTAGTTTTCTGTTCTTTCGTCCCCTTTCTCCTCATCCTTTCCCCTCCTCCTCTTCCTCCTATTTTTCTTCCCCTCTTTCTCTTCCTCTTTCCCCTCCTCCTCGTCCTCTTATTTTTCTTCCCCTCTTCCTCCTCCTCCTCTTCATTTTATCTTTTTTCCTATTCTTCTTCTTTCTCCTCCTTTCCTTCTTTCTCCTTCCCCTTCTTTTTTCTCCTTCTCCCCCCTTCCACCTCTGCTGCTGCTCTTGTTGTTGTTGTGTGCCCAACTCCCTCCTTGGCCAGGCCTGCATTTCCCAACAAGAGGGAAGCCAGGACTCGTGGGGACCATGTGGGGGGGGGCTGAGGGGGAGGCACCAGGCAAAAGGGAGACCAGGAGGGAAGGAGAGATGGGAGTGGCACCATCATGCTGCATCCACACTGGAGAAATTACCCAGTTTGGCTGGAAATGCTTTAACTCTTTTCTGAATCAAGGCTATGGAATTCTGGGAGCTGGAGTGTGTTGTGGGGACCAGAACTCAAAGCCTGATTCTTTTATGTCTCAAGGCTATGGAATTCTGGGAGCTGGAGTACGTCAGAATTTCTGGCTTATGGCAACCCTGTGGAATAGGCCACTTTTGAGAAATTCCAGCAGATCAGGACTGACTGCTAGAAAAGGCCATAACTGGTCTATCTAGCCCCCTTTGTCTAACCCTCTTATTTAACCCCCCTTCTATCTAACCCTTTATTTACCCCCCCCAAGCCCTCTCCCTCCAAGAGACTGCCTGTTCTGTTTCAAATGCTAAGTGTACTTGTGAGTGGGACATGTACTTTGCTGGCACAAGAGACTGCTTTTGGTTGAATGCTAATATTCTGTGGACTTTTTTCCAATGAATGATATCTAATCCAGATTGGTGTATTTTTTGTACTTTTAATGCTAACAAGTCTGCTTGTTTTGACAATGATAGTGATGATGATCATATTTATATCAGTCCCCTTCTGAGGCATGTGCGCACTGTTTCAGAAGCCGAGATGGTGTTACTTTCCAAAGTGCATTTTGGTGCTTTGAATGCTAACAAGCCTGCCTTGCTTGGACAATGATAGTGATGATGATGACGATGGTGATATTGATATCAACAAACCTCTGAGGCATGGACAATATAAGGTGCTCTGGTTTTTACAAACTCATGCGCAGTGAAGAAAAACCAAAGTCCCTTGACCAAGTACACACTTCTGAGAAGTACATTTGGTGCAAGAACTGTGAAACCACCTTGACATGTTAAACCATTCTAAATGTTAAACCCAAGGGGTTTGGTTATGGAATAAGTCTCTGAAATATGCAAGAGGCAATGTTAAGTTGCCTCTGTCTAGGAATAATGGCAAAATGTCCTCCATTTTGATCATGCCTGACCTTAGGTGAAGTAGACAAGGGATTACAGTCACCCATACTTAGGGTTGCCATAAGTCAGGACCTCCAAACCAGGACAAATGTAGGACAAATATAGGACAACATTTTCAAATGTAGGACACATTTTTTACAAATGGAGGATACACGAAAAAATTGATGATTTTTTTTAAAATGTTAATATAAATGCATGTTTCTTAGGCATGATCAAAATGGAGGACATTTTGCCATTATTCCTACACAGATGGCAGAAATGTACTTCCCTTTCTGGCCAAACCACCCCCCCTCCATTCCAAAACACACACAACAGCACATTTGGGCATTTCACATGGCTTTACTTAACATGGTCTCTTGCATATTTCAGAGGCTTATTCCATAACCAAACCCCTTGGGTTTAACACTTAGCATGGTTTAACATGGATATGCATATTGGACATGTCAAGGTGGTTTCACAGTTCTTGCACCAATTGTACTTCTCAGAAGTGTGTATTTGCTCAAGGGACTTTGGTTTTTCTTCACTGCGCATGAGTTTGTAAAAATCAGAGCAACTTACATTGTCCATGCCTCAGAGTCTTGCTGATATCAATATCACCATCGTCATCATCATCACTATCATTGTCCAAGCAAGGCAGGCTTGTTAGCATTCAAAGCACAAAAATACACCAAAAACACACTTTGGAAGGTGACACTGTCTCGCCTTCAGAAACAGTGCGCGCATGCCTCAGAAGCTGATTGATATCAATATCACCATCCTCATCATCACTATCATTGTCCAAGCAAGGCAGGCTTGTTAGCACTCAAAGCACCAAAAACACAGAAAAGGCACTTTGGAAAGTCACACTCTCTCGGCTTCAGAAACAGTGAGCGCAGGCCTCAGAAGCTGACTGATATCAATATCACCATGTTCATCATCATCATCACTATCATTGTTAAAAGTGATGAAGGCCTTGAGTTCTGGTCCCCACAACACACTCCAGCTCCCAGAATTCCATAGCCTTGAGTCAGAAAAGAGTTAAAGCATTTCCAGCCAAATTGGGTAATTTCTCCAGTGTGGATGCAGCATGATGGTGCCACTCCCGTCTCTCCTTCCCTCCTGGGCTCCCTTTTGCCTGGTGCCTCCCCCTCAGCCCCCCCCTGGCTTCCCTCTTGTGGGAAATGCAGGCCTGGTCAAGGAGGGAGTTGGGCACACAACAACAACAGCAGCCGCAGAGTGGGAAGGGGGGAGGAAGGGAAAAATAAAGGAAGGAGAAAGAAGGTAAGGAGGAGAAAGAAGAAGAATAGGAAAAAAGATAAAAAGAAGAGGAGGAGGGGGGGAGAGGAAGAGGAGAAGAAAAAGAATAGGAGGAGGAGGAGGAGAAAGAACAAGAGAAAGAGGGGGAAAAACAAAGAGGAGGAGGAGGAAAAGAAAGAACAAGAGAAAGGGGTCGAAAAAAGAAGAGGAAGTACCTTGCCGGTAAAGCCCTCTCATGCTGCTCAGCCTTGGGCCCGTGCGAGGAGGAAAGAGAAGCTCCTCCTCTTGAGGCTGGCTGGCCAATGGGAGAGTGGATCTGGAACAGCCCTGCCCCCTGCAAGCTTTCACAGGCTCCTGCAGCAGGGGCGGGCTGTCCAGCCATTGGCCGGCCAGCCTGAAGAGCAGCAGCCCCTGCTCAGCCCTGCGTGCGCCCACGCAAGAGCGTGCAGGGCAGCCCAGGGGACAAAATGGAAGCACCGTAGGGCAGCAAAGGCCACAGCAGGAGCAGCCGCAAGAGTGGCCATGTTGGTGGCAGACTGTCAGTCGGCAGCAATAGCTGCAGAGCGGCTGAGATTGCTGCTGTGGCAGCAGCCACAACGGCGGCAGCGGCGGCCAACTCAACCCCGGTCAAACCCGGGGGAGGGGCAAAAACGGGATGAGTCCATCCCAGGGGGCAAAAGAAATGGGAATGTCCTGCCCCCAGGTGGGATATGGCATCCCTACCCATACTATACACTAAGTAATCCTTTTCAAATAGAATCAACACATGGAATAGTGTTGCATTCTCTGGCCTCATTATCTGATGTCTACACAAGCTGAAGCTATGAGGTGGGCAAAATTATGAAGTCAAAGGCACCTGCAGAAATTTTCCCTGGGGCCCCATACTAGCAATATCTGGGAATACCCAACCCCCATCAGCTATTCCTTCTGTTTAACACACAGATGAAATGCCCATCTATTCATACAGACACACGAGTGCACTATCTTTCTCCTTGTGTGTATCTCCCTCTCTTACTCACACCACACAAACATACAAACAAACCACAGTCATTCAAAGAAATATGAGCCACAGTATATCACATAACTCTGATGCCCTTTCTTTCTTTCTTTCTTTCTTTCTTTCTTCCAGCCTCCTGCTCTCTCACTCTCTCTCTCCCTGTGTTTCACACATACACACACAGATTCATAGCAACACACACAACTGTGCATCCCTTTCATCCATCAGCCATCAAGTCTTCCATTCAGTCATTCTGTCAATCATTCTCTCCACCAACTCCTCTGACTGACACACCAGTGCATATATTCTTGCTTTACCTCTCAATACTTCACTGCTTTTTCCATTCTCCAAAATTCAGAGCAGGCGAATTGTTAGTGAAAGAAGGCCATGACCTCCCTCTGTGTAGCCTTCAGCAAACTTCTTGTACTTATGTTCCTCTGCCCGAGATCCAAAACAAAACAGCAAAACTGTAAAAAACAGAAGCTCCCTTAAGTTGCCCCACACACACACACACACACACCTATGAGTAAGGTTAGTATTGACTTATTATATACATATGCAACCAAAGAGTCAATCAATGTGAAAACATAACAAAACAGAAATTATCCACATCTTATGTATGGTTGAAACAAATATATGCATATAATTATATATGCCTTTCTATATTATTTATTGTTGATTCTACATGTTCTTTCATAAGCACACACTGAAAAAACCAGACTTTTAAGATGTTGAATGTTATTTAATTCCAAGAACCCAAGAAAAGAAAAGAAAAAATAATTTGTACACATAATTGGAATTTGTGTTATATTATTTTATGTTATGTTATGTTATGTTATGTTATGTTATGGCAAACACTGTCACCATCTTCAAAAAGGGATGTAGGGAGAGGATCCCAACAAATATTGCCAGTTAGTCTGACATTATTACCAAGAAAGATTCTAGAGCAGATAATTAAATATGGAGTCTGTGAACATTTAGAAGGGAATTGCATACTCACAAAAAGTCAACATGGGTTTCTGAGAAACAATTAATTCCAATCTAATCAGATCTCTTTTTTTGAAAAAAATTACCAATTTGGTAGATGAAGAGAATGCTGTGGAAATAGCATATCTTGATTTCAGTAAGGCCTTTGATAAGGTCCCCCATGATATTCTTGCAAACAAGCAAGCAAAATGTGGGCTAGACAATGCAACTGCTAGGTGGATTTGTAATTGGTTGACCAGCTCTATCAGGAGTGAGTTAGGGAGCTGGGTATGTTTAGCCTGGAGAAGAGAAGGTTGTGATATGACAGCTTTGTTTAAGTATTTGATGGGGTATCATATTGAGGATGGAGCAAGCTTGTTTTCTGCTGCTCCAGAGAATAGACACAAAACGATGGCTTCAAACTACAGGAAAAAAGATTCCTTTTAAACATTAGGAAGAACTTCCTGACAGTAAGAACTGCACTACAATGGAACACGCTCCCTCAGAGTGTAGTGGAGTCTCCTTCTTTGGAGGTTTTAAACAGAGACTGGATGGTCATCTGTTGGGGGTGATTTGATTGTGAGTTCCTGCATGGCAGAGGGTTGGACTGGATGCTCTTGTGGTCTCTTCCAATTCTATGATTCTATGACTCTATGTTTCACATTTTCAGAAAGTTTTCCCTCATTCTCAATTTATTATTAAGCAGCTTCATTAATTTCCAAAAGCAAGAGGCATTACTCTTTTTAACACACATTTATGTCTTAAAACGTCACCTAAAACTGCTCAGATTTGTGTGTGTTGGGGGGGATAATCTTCAACAGAATCCCCAAGAGCCACTCCTTGATTCCCCAACAACATTTATAAACTAATCATGTCTTTTCATCTACCTGATACCCCATCCCTCTCAATGCAAACACTAGTTAAGTGTAGAGCTCTAAAACTTAGGGAAAAGAGAGGGACACTTTCTCCCAATCCATCACGAGATAGGGAGATTTTTTTAAGTTTATCTGGGTTTTTTTTCTTTATCAGGTAGATGAAAAGACATGATTGAGGTAGTTTTCTTGACTTTTGTATCTTTATTTACCTAAAGGTCTAATAATGAGAATAGTGTTCCAATGGTAGCCATGTCCTCGCCTCATGTGTTTAAATTAATAAAAAGGAAGAGCGCCCCCCCCCCACCCCCGTTTAATAGATATTCCAGCATGGCCTGAATGTACTTTGTTCTTTCCACTGGTGGGGTTCTTTTGGCATGCAGGCAAAAGTTATCTTCCAGGAGTTGATATTAAGTTAGAGCCAGTGTGATGTAGTGGTTTGAGCGTTGGACTATCACTTTGTAAACTAGAGTTTGATTCCCCACTCGGCCATGAAACCCCCGGGTAATCTCAGTCAAGTGACATGCTCTCAGCCGCAGGGGAATTCTATGGCAAACCTCCTGTGAACAAACCTTGCCAAGAAAACCCCATGATAGATTCACTTTAGGGTCATCTTAAGTCAGAAACAACTTGAAGGTGCACAACAATAACATTAACAGCAGCAGCAAACAAAGGATAGCAACTATGAATTTGTTATATTGAAACTAAAGTAGACCAACAAATAGATAAATTGGATTACAATATGTAAAGGGACCTTGTAGCACCTTTGCTAACATATTCTGTATGAAATTGGTCTATATCCTCAGATATTCCAGACCAACATGCCTATGTCTCTGAATTCTACCCCCTTGAAATTACAAGTTTTTAAATGTATATTTATGTGCATTTTAATCACTTAACTCAAACTGAGCCTTCTTTTGAATGATGGTACTAGATTTTCTTATTCTGTAGAGCATGGTTGCGGAACCTACAACACATGAACTAGGTGGGCAATCTCTGAGAAGACAAAGCATTTCCTCCCTGAAGCTTTGTCTTCTCAGCCAAGAAGCAAAGGATAGACCATCACATCCCACTATCCAGTGGGCATGGATGTCAATGGAATGAATTAGGTCAGTGATGATGAAACTTGTAAATATCGAGTGCCCAAACTCAGTGGCATTCCTGCACCAGGTGTCACCTGTTGCAGGAGGCAGAACTTCCAGGGGTGGGATCTCTGGGGGCAAGTCACACAGACTCAAATGATGGCAATGGCAAAAGTCCCCTCTGAACAAATCTTGCCAAGAAAACCCCAGGATAAGTGCACCTTAAGGTTGCCATAGGTTGGAAACAACTTGGAGACACACAACAACAACAATTTCTTCTGCATGGAGGACTAGTTCACTGAGGTAGATAGATAATTAAATAGACAAGCCATACTCTCTCATCCTCAGAGGAGCACCATGACAAATACCCTCTGAAAAAATCTTGCCAAGAAAACCCCAACATAGGTCCAGCTTAGGGTTGCCATAAGTTAGAAATGACTTGATGGCACACAACAACAACAACAATTTCTTCTGCACAGAGGATAGATAATTAAATGGGCAAATCACACTCTCTTGGCCTCAGGTGAAGACTATGGCAACCCCCCTACAAAACCCCTGCTTCTGTTGAAAGGGGGAAATAACTCACCATTAGGCAAAAACTCCATCATCTAAGAATGAAACTGTAGGAGGCGCTTTACCACTGGGTCTCACCTTCCCTCCTCTTTCTCCACCTCCAATGTTGGGCACTGTGGCTGCCTTCATTGTCAGTGGAGGAATGGGCAGCCCTTCTTCCTCTCCCTCCCCAGTGAGGTGGGGCCTTTCATTGGCTGCCTCCGAGGTTCTGGCAGGAGACTCCCAGAAGCCATGCAATAACACTTTCTACTCCCAGTGCTTCTCATCCAGCAAAGGCTCCCTCTCCTCCATGAATGAGGAGGAGACCCACGACTGGGCAGTGAAAGAAGAGGAGGAGGAGGCAGCTTAGTGGATCCCGGGCCAGGAGGCATGCCCACAGTACGGGTTCTGCATGCCAGAGAGGGTATGCATGCTATGGGTTTGCCATGGCTAAATTACATATATTTGTGAATGTGTGAGTGGGACCAGAGGGCTTCATGCCACCTGACTGCAGTACCACTCACTGCCACCAGGTAGTCCTTTGGCCAAAATGTTTTCCAGTCCTGCTACACATTTCATCTCCAAACCGTTGCCTCTCACCCTGAATAACAATGTCATTTCTTGCCTTTTTAATGTTTTTGAACTATTCAGAAGCCTCATCAGATACATGGAGGGTAACTTGCTGTACATACCTATCTTTGTGAATTATCTTTGTGAACTATCTATGTATGGAAAATCAGCATTCCTGATGCCATAGAATTCCCCCATGGATGAAGGAGGCTCTCCTTTCCAGAAAACTGACCTTTGCATTAGAAGGATAACTGAAATTATATCTGAGGACAGTGGGGCCTGTAAAATTTCCCTTCTTGTGCATTTAAGCAACACATTGTCTGAAGAATGTTTCTTTCAAACTAGTCTTGTGTCCTGTGTGGGATTATTCTTGAAGACCAGTTTTCCTAGCAATTCATTGATCCTCCAGAAACCACTTATAATTTAATGCTCTCCTGATTTAAATTTGTAAATTCAGACATAGTAGAGCTAATGTTCCAGACTACCCAAATGTTTTTCATTCCATCTCCCTTAAAACTAGTAACAAACAGCCCATAAATGTTGACAAGGCAGGCATATTCCCTAAAGTAGATACAGACCACTGCACAATATCTCTGCAGTTTCCAGACATCTTCTAGCCATCAGTTTGCTTATGTTCTATTAAGTAAAAGCTTTCATGCTACCCAGAATGCTGAGATTTCTTCTACCTTCAAACCAACACTCAGCATGCTGATTGTGCATAAAAGTTAATAATATAGGTTTACATAGGTTTGATGACTTTTGTATGTAGGCATATCCATGGAGACATAAGCTGTACATTCAGTTGCTAAGATCACTTCATTAAAAGTAATGGGTTCCACACCATATATTAAAACTCAGGGGGATCCTTTCAGAATGGGGCTTTGAGAGTTTAGACCAACATTTAATGTTTAATTCTTGAAATTCATTTCTCCATTGGGAATACTTGACTTCATTGCTATGATGATTAAAGCTTAATTTACATTTTTAAAAGCATTACATTTCTAGAAGGCCTATTTTTAAAACATTTTAAAGTGTGACCTCATTCAGGTTGATTGTCTTGCTCTGTTAGTCTTTACTTTACTAGCAGTGGATTTTTTTAATGCCAGGTTTCAAATGATTCTGTAGACAAAGAAATCATTAAAGTGCTTTTTTGCTGTGATAAAATTGATAGAGCAAGTACAGAGTTACCAAGTTTCGCCAATTAAGCTCTGGAATAGTTTCTTCATTCTTTATAAAACCCAATGAAGCCAAAAGGAATTACCCTTGAAAAGAACAAACATTTCACATGGTTAAGTATTCATGAAAATGAGGAAAGGAGAAAGCATGGACTATTCAATATCAAAAATTGAGTATTTGATAATGTAGATGCCAAATGAGAAACTAAATAAGAGAAAAAAGAGTTTTCTTTCATGCTGACAGGGTGATTGAATATTCACCTGTTTTCATTTCTAGTTGGTCTTTTCAGTCACGTACTCAGTGGCACCAATGCCTCCAAGAAATTCATATGTCATATTAGTGTCACAATCATGTTTACTTTTCATACTAAAGATTTGTATAAAGTGAGATCATTAATAATCCTACCGAATAACAAAATATAACCAGTTTTTTTACAATATTAAATAATTCTACGCTAAAAATGACAACCGATATAACACTTTTCAAATATGTATTTCAGACTTTCACTTGAAATGTGTGATCTTGGTAACATGAGTTTCTGAATCTTAAACTCACCTAACATTCACAGAATCATCACTATGTGGTTATTCACATATCCCATTTTATCCATAGCAAACAAATAGGAAATGCAGCACCTTCTTTGAATACAGTTGTGAATAGGATAATCCTATCACTAACCCACAATGGGAATAAAGAGATGCAAGAATTTAGTTTAAATAATGGTCATTTAAACTCTGAGATTAGCAATAGGCGGTGGGGGGAGACAATCTGGTAAGGGAGCAACTGAAGTAATAGGTCTCCATCAGAATCTTCTCTTCAGCTTCCCCTGGGTGGACACCAGAGCCTCAAATACCTGGGTTTCACCCTGGCCAGTCCTAATGGAAGGTAAACCCAAAAAATCCTTCTCCCAAGTCATATGACATAAAGTGAGGGAACAGCCCCCAGGCCACCCCTAAGGGTAGTCTTAATATAAAATATCAAAAATATAAAATCATAAAAATATGAGTTCATAGCCCCAATTAACCCAATGTCCACACTGGGGGGGGGGGGAGAGAGAGAACATTTGCAGTTTTATTTGCTGCTGTATATAGTGGTCTCCTGACACAAAAGTGGTCTCCTGACCCAAAAGACTGACCCAAAGGAAAGAAACAGACATTCAAGCATATATACTTTTCTATATAATAATCACATCATATATGCTACAGCAGATCTTGAAGAAGACGACGGCATTTATATACGCTACCATACCAATGGTAGCTTGTTTAACTTAAGCTGAGGGCTCGCACTAAGACTCTAAACTATCTAGTCCATGAGCTGCTTTTTGCTGATGCTGCTGCCTTTGTTGTTCATACAGAGTGCCTAACATCCTGCTTTGCAACAGCTGCAGTGCTGTTTGGGCTGGAAGGCAGTCTGAAGAAAACAAAAGTTCTCCACCAGCTGGGACTACAGGAAGAATACTACCATCCTCACATAACTGTAGGCAAATCTGTGCTTAGGTCCGCTCAGCAGTTCACCTACCTGGGAAGTATCATCTCCTCAGATGCCAAGATTGATAAAGAGATACAAGGACTCCCTGAAACAACATCTCAGGCTTGGCCAAATTGATCACCAACAATGGTCCACCCTGTCCTTGCACTGGGAGGCATGAAGATGCACTATGCATGATGCTGCAGCCTTTTTCGAAAATTCACACCGAACGAGTCTCAAAGAGAAACAGAAATGCAGAAAGAACCACAACTTGGAAATATCACCCAAGAAGACATTCTGCTGTGCTTTCTGCAACCATACTTGTTTATCTCGGATCGGCCTTTTTAGTCATCAACACACTTGAAGAAAGCTTGGGATGAGTCCTTCCTGAATATTCGTTCACGAAGAAAATCAGAGAGAGAGTGATAATCACATAGGGATGTAGTGGCTTAGTGGTTAATATGCCAATTCTGACTATTGTAAGGTCAGAAGGTTGGCAGTTTAAGGCCTAAGTGCCACATAATGGGCTAAACTCCCATCACTAGTCCCAGCTTCTGCCAACCTAGCAGTTCAAAAGCATGCAAATGCAAGTAGATAAACAGGTATCACTTTAATGGTTAGGTAATAGCATCCCATGTAGTCATGCTGGCCATGTCCATGGAGTTGTCTTCAGACAACACTGGCTCTTTGGCTTAGATGAACACCACCCCCAACAGTTGGTTACGACTAGACATTCATGGCAAGGGGAACCTTTACCTTTAATCGCACAGCATCCTATCTATACATAGCCATAACGTCACTAATTATCCAGTCACATTGCATGAGCATGGGTGCTAAACAGGTCATGTACTCCCCATCCCATAATGATCCAGCATTACCTACCAACTCAGAAATTGAGGACGGTACCTTTTGCCCCGTCATCGGCCTCTTTTCAAGATTGTTTTTATCCACCTGGGTGGTAATGATCTTGGCCTAATGAAGGGCAAAGCACTAATTTGGCAAGCTCTAAAAGATTTTGAAGTAATCAAGAAGAGATGGTCCAGTGTGGTCATAGTTTGGTCCGAAATCTTACCTCGTATAGTGTGGCAAGGTGAAGGAAATCCGCATAAATTGGATGTGGCTAGGAAACGGGTCAATAGAGAAATATGAAATACGATGTGAAGGTCTTTCAGCCATGTTATTGGTCATCCTGCTATTGGATTTCGTAGACCCGAATTGTATCATTCAGATCGGGTTCACCTGTCAGAGGTAGGTAATGAATTGTTTTGGGGTGATATTCACCTGAAGTTTGTGTTGGACGTCCTGATGGGGGGAAGAGACAAAGCCGATGCTTGTCCCTTGTCCATGGCCTTAATGGGTGTGAGAGAATGATCAGTGTGCACTAGGCACCCCACTGAGATGAAAAGTCTGGATCAGAGCAGCCTTTACATTTCAAGGGCTCATTGAAACAGACTTTTGGGTAGATATGGGGGTTTTGCCCTCTCTTACAAACTTGAAGAAGTTTGGGAGAGCATGCCTCATATCTACCTCCCTATGACTGGCTGAGGATACAATCCGAGGATTCGGTTGCTCTCAGAGTCTGGTATTTTCACCCTATGGGAAGGCTGAAGAGGTAGTCTAGGTAAAGACATCTGGCTTCAGCTGAAGCCACATCAGGACTTCACCCTCAGTTGATGTCTCAAAAGTTTGAAGTTACCAGTTGGGATTTAAATAGGTTTCAGGTCTAATAAAAGCCCATTCTTTACATCTAATTTATGTGTCTGGTCTCTTTATTTCATGGTGGGGGCGCAATATGTAAATCATCCTTGGCAATTATTTTTGTTTTGCAACATTTTCTTCTTTAAGTTCCTTAGTAATTGTTCCAAACGTATGATGTTTTCTGCTAGTAGTATGGTGTCATACTCATATCTTAAATTGTTAATGTTCCTTACTCCTATCTTCACTACGCCTTCTCCCATTTCTAAACCTGCTTATTGTATGGCATTTTTTGCATACAAGTTGAACAAATAGGGTAATAGAATGCAGCCTTACCTGGCCCCTTTGCCAATTGGGAAACTTTCTGTTTCTCCATATATTGTTCTAACCATAGCCTCTTGTGGAAGTACAGATTTCTTATCATGAAAATCAGGAGTTTAGGGAGCAGTATTTAGAATTCTCAACCACAGAACTTGCAGCCAGACTTTCAAACCTCAGGATGCACCAGGATCCAGCAACAGCTCTTAAGGTTGAATCATAATTCTTCAACTGTGTAGTGCAAAAGGAACGCAGTTCTGAAATAAGATTCAACAGCCATTCCATTTGGAATTATGTTCCAAATCAACACCAGAATATCCTAGGGCTAGTATAATTTTTTAAAAATGTGATTTATGTAATATCTGAATTCTCTTTCAAAGCTTGCTTCACAACACTTGTTATTTATTTATTTAAAAACAATGGTTGCTACATCACCATTGTGATTATCTAATTTTACTGTATGCATAATGCATGAAATCACACTATTTTTTAAATAGCCAAGGAAATAAGTTTGTGATTTCTGTTGCGAGATAATAGCCAAGAACTACATGCACTCCTATGCATCTCTACTCAGCAATAATTCCCATTGAATTATATGGTAGGTAAACACTGAAAGCCTGATTCACTGGTGACAAAATCTGTACCCTGGTATACCTGAAAGAACACACACAACTTGACTTATAATACTAATACATATTTCATTCCTCTTTCATTGTCTTAGAATAGGCAGCTCCCATGTAACTGTAAAGAAGGCAGAATGTTCTACTGCTGAGTAACCTCCAGTGTAAAAGAGTTCCAGAACAGTGTATTACTTGATATTCAGGCACAACGGTTATGTAAGGCAAGCTCTCAGGATATATTCCTTTCAATATTTTGCCAGAAGTTGGAAAAGTTGCATACTTTCCAACAATCTCTATTTGGCAAGGACAGTTCCAATTAATTCTCTATTGTTCTACCGTTCAGCTATTTTTAAAATGTTCCATTTTCCCCTTTTGTCCTCTGCTTATTTCAGTTGCTGCAGACTGAGCTCAAAGTGCAAAATGTATTTGTAGTGAGTTGACTCAGCAAGGGAGAAAGGAGGGGCAGAGTGTTGCCCTTCCCAGTAGACTCAGGAAAAAGCAAACTACTGCAACCTTTCCTAGCTTGTATGTTCCTTTTGATTCATAATGTTTTCCACCTTGACCACACTCTAATCTTACTTGTCCCATATTTCATCTGTGAAATGTTGAAGAGTATGAAGTTACTTTTTGGACAACAACTCTCATAGTCCTTTAACCTCCATGATCAAATGCTGGATTACTCCCTGGCTGGACCACATCAGGAAAGCCAAATAGAAGGTCCCCTTCCCAAGTCCCAAGGTTTAAAGAGAGAGTTTATAGGCCAACCTCAAGGGAAGCCTCTTTCTCTGCCTCTTCAGTCCCAAGACCTAAAGAAGCAGTTCCTGAGTCCTCCCAACTACCAAAACTGTGAACTAGGTGCTCACCATACTCAAATTCTCCCCCCACTATCTGCCAAATGACAGTCTATTTATACACCACCCTAATCCGATACACTACCCCAAGTTCAACTGTGACAGTGTGGAGTAGGCAAAAAAAATGTGGAAAAAAGAGAAAAAATCCTAGAGCAGAGACAACTAAAAAATTTCACAGTGTGTTAGCAGTGGGAGGGTGGGTCAAACACAAAGTGAAAGAGACAGGAGGTGAGGGAAGCAGGCTGTATAAAGGCCTATGGCCCCTCCTGCTGCCTCCAATTACAGTGGCTTACAAGGTGCTGTATACTTTTAAATTTTGGTCTCATGGTCCCCAAACAAAGTGTACCTCCACCCAATGGCTTTGCCGAGGGGCGGGGATCTGCTTTATTTATCATTTGGGATATTTATTATCAGAATAGACTAAAAAGCATGTATGCATGTACACATAAACACATACACCCTGGCATGACAATTTAATGGGAAAAGAGGTCAATTTTTAAAAAAGAATGTGGCACTCCAGTGAGGGAAATCTGTGTTGGGGAAAAAAAGTGTGGTCCTTACCTTCTGGTTTGTCTTTCAAGCTCTGCTTCAGCACCTCTTTGATGATGTACGGTTGACTTACTATAAGATTTAGCATCAGATTGTACTATTTGGCCTAATTCCCACTTATTGCTGAACTGGTTTCTGTGACTGAATCCAGAAATCAGTTCAGCAATAAGCATGGTTCTCACTACCTTTGCACCAGAACAAGACGAGAGTGGGAAGGCCTGGCCATCTCCCATGTCACTGGCCTCCCTGCCTCCTTTGCCTCTCCTTACCTGAGCCACCAGCTTCTCCTCGGCCTTCTGTGGCCTTCTTCAGCTTCCCTGTGGACACTTTCTGCTCTGCCGCCTCCTTCCCAAACTTCCCTACAGAAAACACACACCCCTAAGTTGCCTGGAAGCTGGTTTCATGCCACCCAGATACTCGGCTTCTGGGTGTTTAGATGCTGCAAGCCACTGGAGTGCTGGGAAGCCACCCTGGGGCTGTAGTGGGATTAGAAAAGCTGGCTTTTTGGCGGCCAAAAAGGAGCAGCTCTTTGCTGTTCCTTTTTTAGCTGGCATCTAGGTGGATTGGTGCTGCAGCATCCAGTTGCTGCAGCCCCAGTCTGGTTTTGTCAGGGGCAGCTTGAAGCAGCTCCTCCAGAGATGTCTGTTTCAGCCCTGTTTCAGTCATGTGGACAATTTTGTATTCTGGTTAATGAATGCACTTTTTCTTCTGAGGGGCTATACAGACTGCCCCCAGACTGCAGCAACCTCTTCACTGGCCGGATTGGGACCACAACAACCTTATTCCACGACCCTGATCCAGCCTCTGGAGGGTGCAAAAAGGAGCAGCAAAAAGCAGCTCTTTTTTGCAGCTTAAAAGGGGCACCATAAATGTGGCGGTGTGGCTTTATGACGCCCCTTCGGTGCTGCATCAGGTGGATGCAGTGCCAGAGTCTTGCTATGATGGTGCATGCCGTGTGGACCAGCACATGCCAAAATGGCACCCTGGGGGCAGAGTTAGGGCATCAAGCATGAGGACACAGCACTCTGATTCTGCCCACAGGCCCTGAGTTGCCATTTATCAATGCATAAATGAACTTTAATTGTGAGGCAAAAGAGACTAATTAAATGACAAGAAAATTAGGGTGTTTTTTTTTAATAGATGCAAAAGCAGCTGCACCCTGAGAGAGGAACTGTCTTGTACTTCTATTTTCTCATTTAACTTTTCCCGTTTCCTCTTCTTGAATGTTGGTTAGCAGATTTTTGCTGTTTCCTGGACATTTGAGCCTTAGATTGGCTTTCTGCCTTTATTTTGGGATAAGTTCCATTTTTACAATGGGTTACATTTTCCAATGTTGAATCTTTCACTGAGTTTCATATAGTTCTGATTATTCTTACTATATGGAGGGCGGAAGAGATTTTTCTCTTCTTTAATTAGAAAAAAAGTATGCTCATTTTTGCACAGATAGTTTTTCCCTTGGCTAGATTTTTGACGAGCTCAGAGTGAATCTTGATTTGCTACACTACCCCACCCTTGTACTTAATTACATTTATTTTTTTTATCTCCAGGTCTGGTTTAGACTTCATTTCTTTATTTTTTGCCTCTCCCACCCCTAAATCTCCCTGGACTAATTATTCAGCTTGAATTTTCCTGGATCAGTCTTCCTCCATTTTCTCCTATGCACCCACCCCTTGGAACAGATAGCAATAAGTCTTTCCCTTTCAGTCTTTTAGCCAAAATGCTACACATCTGAGAACATAGTAAACCTTAACATAGTCAACCTGGTGGAAGATTAGTGACAAATGTAGTATGTAAAGGACAAATGCTGGATAAATTTCCATATTTTTAGTCTTGTATACAAGAATCCAGTTCCAATTCTTTACTCTAGGTTTTCTAACTTCTGTTTTATGTTTTATTTACAATGCAATGGTTTTCTTCTGATTTCTTGTTCCTTATGACTTTATTTTACAGACTTGGTGCCCTATTTTGTGGTGGGATTTAAATAAATCTTTCTGATTAAATACACCACTGAATAGCTCAGATCATCTCAGTTTACACCCTTTCATCTAGTGGAGTAAAAAGTGAAACTCATTTTAATCCCTTAAAGGGTTTTGTACTGAAAATCCTGAGAGTAGCATGGTTTTCTCATTGTAAACTAATTTACATTTCGCAGAATGACTGGAACATATCTCAAAATATTGTGATACAGTTCTAGACCCAAAAATTTCATACAAAAAGGCTACATTGGAGGAAGGTATAAAAAAGGCAAAGCTGAACTTCCTTGCCAGACTTTTTCACCAAGAAAATCCTGTGATGAGACAACCTGAAGCAAAGCAAAAAGAATGAATATATAAGGAGTAGCATTCACTCAAAATATTGGTAATAAAGGGAATGATGCAAAGAAGAATACAGCTTACATGTAATTAATTACATAAATTTGTGTATATAGTGCATCTTATTGTTTAAAATAAAATGTCTTTCAAAACTGATAAGCTTTTAGTGCTTGCAATATTGGATGAAACATTAGCTCTATTCAGATGACTGGAGCACCTAAACTGTAACTAGCATATACAGTGGAACCTCGCCATACGCGGGGGATCCGTTCCGGATCCCGCCGCGTATGGCGATTTCCGCCTATGCTCGAGCCCCATTGTAAACAATGGGGCTCGTGCTCGGCGGCGCGCGAGGTGCAACGGGTGCATGCGCCCATTCAATTGAATGGGACACGCCGCCCCTTCCGCCCCGCGCGCGCCGGCGGCTTTGAGCGCCTATGCTCAAAGCCGCCTATAAGAAGACCGCATATGCGGAGGATCCACTGTACATACGTCCAACACAGTTCTTGTCACTCATGACAAAACTTGTTATAAATACCCCTATTATGCTACAAACATCATCTCATGTCCAGTGTATCCACATCAGCATTAGCTTCTGCCAGGTATGTACAATATGTGTGAAGCTCTTTCAGACTGTAAGACCACTACTGAACAGAACAGAACAGAACCACTCAGAAGGGCTTTGGGCCACTTTCAGCATGAGGACTGTCAGATCAATTTTAATGTGATTTAGGCATCACTTGTTTCTATGGGTGAGACTTCTGACTCATACAATTTGTTTTGTCTCAGATATTTGGACATTTTAGGCATCATTGATCTCACCCTCATAAAAAGGTTGTCTAAGTTATTAATTGAGTTGCAGAAAGGTTAATAGGTAAAACAATAACATAATAGAACAATTAATGACAAGAAAGGTTTTCTTTCATTGTTATGAAAGTTGTTAATAAGTTATTAAGTGAAGATTGTGAGTCTTCAGGTTTTTCTAAAGATTAATGATACCCTAAAAGAGATTCACTTCTAATCCTCATGTTTACAAAGAGGTTCATAAACAATCTGCTAGTATATTTCAAAGCCCATAAAATTAATTGGTGCCATTAGAATGATGTACAAATGTTAATACTATCAGGTTTATTATCATGCCTTTTATGACATAACTATGAGTACCAAAATAGCATTATCCATCCTAAAGATTCTTCTAAATGCTAGCTTGTTCATGTAAAGAGATAGGCAGGAAACTACGCCATAATTTCAAAAGGAAGGAGAGAGAGAGAGAACAAGCAAGCCTACCATTTTAAAACTAAATGTAAGACTGAAAAATACTTTTAGTTTCCTTTCATGTCATGACCATAGCCTAGCATGTGTTCTCTTACTCAGCTGATCCAAAAGGAAAAGCACAAAGGACTTATTAAAGCACAGTGAAATTTTATAATATTCAGCACCCTCACTAACCTTACATTCCACCTTGCCTGTGTATGCAGATGGAAGCAAATTTACACTACAGCTTCTCCTATCTTTGCATTTTAAGTCATCCTTCTTACCTGCACCTGCCACTTCCTTCCTTCCCTAGGGATATCAGTGTACATACCTAGCTTATTTCTAATCAGCACAAATGGATACCCTACTCAAATGCACAAGGACATGGGAAATCTGAAATCTGAAACCAATCAGACAACTGAGAATATAATCTTACCATTACATTCTGCTTTATGATGATCAGTCTTACGATCTGAAAGTCACATTCAGATTATTATTTATTACATCTTTCTTTAGCATGTATTGGTAAAATCTGAGAAGAACTCAGCTTTTAATCTGCTATATCCTCTGTTCAGGATTAAACCTCTATTTCAACAATGAGGGAAAAATTCTTCAAGTCAGAACCTCCGTGGAAGACAAATGGATATACCTTGTCATAGACAAGAACCAATGATATACTATAGGAGAGGGAATTCTTACATATTTTATTCACATCATTAAACTAAGCTTTAGTATATACTGATAATCCTCTGCTAACAAAGAAACAAACAAACAGTTTGTTGGATCTGAAAAATTGCTAAGTACGATTCATGAGCATCTATAGGCAAAAGAACCAATTTCATCAGGCATGTAAAATAAACTATTAATGTGCTGGATAAATGTATCCACAAATAAGTCTAGAAAGTATAGTGCAGAATCTATTTTAAAGATGAGATGTAAAGATACGTCTTAAAAGCAAAAATGTCATACAGGATGCAGATATCTGAAATTAACAAACATATTCAATCACTCTCTGTTATAGGTAGGTTCTAACATAGCCCAGTGAAACGGTTATGTTGAGAAAGGATAACTGTATATGTTTTAATGAGTCCTCAGAAAAAAAATCATTTTGCTTTTGGTTCCTTTTGATTGCAGCATGAATATTATCATCACCATTGTTATTGCTGTTGTTATTTTTCTAATTGTTGTTGTTGTTAACTGGCCCCAATTCAGCCCTGACTCATAGTGACCCTGTTGAAGAGACATCTCCAAGCCTCCCCCCTCCATCTTCCACTATTCAAGTCTATGACCTCCAATCTGATGTGTGGTCTTCCTCTTTTCTACTGCCCTCCACCTTTCCAAGCATTAATGTCTTTTTGAGTGAGTCATGTCTTCTAATGATGTGGGCAACATATGATAGCCTCAGTTTTGTCATCTTGGCTTCTGGGGTAATTCTGGTTTGATCTGTTCAAGGACTTGTTGGTTTGTCTTTTTGGCTGTCCACAGTATCTTATCCTGCCCTTCTCTCAAAATGGGATCCAGGTCAGCTCCTACTATTTCAGCTCCCTCCACTACTACTCCAAGAATGTTTATGGAAATTTACAGAGGACTGACCTCTGTTCAACAAAGCTCATTGTGTAATATTCACTGCAAAAGAAATAATAGAGGAAGGAGAAGACAGAAGAGGCAGGAGTAATTAGTGTAATTGCTTCTATTACTAGTTTAGGGTGCATCTAAACTAGAAATAATGCAGTCTGACATCATTTTAATATTGTAGATCCATCCTATGGAATCCTGGAATTAGTAGTTTTGCAAGGTCTTTAGCCTTCTCTGCCAGGGTACTGATGTCTCACAAAAGTACAAATCCCAGAAATCTGTAGGAAGGAGCCATGACAGTTAAAATGGTGTCAAACTACACTATTTCTAGTACTGATGCATCCTTAGCCTTGACGCAGAGATGGAAACTGGGGTCTGAGCTAACTGCTTCGCAGAAAAGGTGAATTTTGAGAAGAAGTTGAGAAGATGTAAGAAAAGAGGCAGTAAAGTCAGCATAGAGATGCAGTTTCTCACTTCTTCCAGGCACAGGGAATTACTTATCTTGCCCCTGGTCACCAAGGCGCGTTACAGACCACCCCTTTGAGGCGGCCTGTAGGCGCTGCTTTCCCCGGTGTATCGGGGCCTCAGCTGACAGACCGGCAGCCTCTGAGGCCCCGATCCGCCACTTTCAAGGCTGCGGGGAAGCGGCAAAAGGCCACTTCCCACAGCCTGGAAAGGGGTGTCCTTGGGGCTTCAAGCCCCAAGGACACCCCACAGCGGCGGGGAGGAGGAGAAAGGGGCCGCTTGGCCCCTTTCTCCCTTGCATCGCTGGGCACAGCCATCTGAAGGCTGTGCCCAGCGACGCAAACCAGGAAGGAGCTCCTAAACGGAGCTTCTTCTTGTCCGTGGAAAGGGCGCACTAAGCGCCCTGGCGCAGAGCAACGACGTCACGTCCGCGCCGCCCCGTATAGAGGCGGCGCAGTTGTGACGTCATCATGGCAGCCCCCATGTGGAAGGGACGCCGCCATTTTGTACAGACTCAGTCCGTACTAGGGTTAGGGGCGTCCGGAAGTCATGCCCCTTTTTAACCCTAGTACGGACTGAGTCCGTACTTAAAGGCCCGTCTGTAACGGGCCCAACTTTTCTTATTAGTCATTAATGAACAAAATTATTCAGTTCAGAGAATCCCCAACTCTGTTTCAACAGAATCTGGTACATGGCAGGGAATATATCAAAAGTATAGAGTCAAACAGATTACTGATCTAGATATTAACACCTCAGTCTAGAAATTCATTGTATAAATGGCAGCTGTGGTTACAGTATAGCCATAATGATGTTGTATTTTCAATCAAATGCACATTCTAATTCTAAAATACTGTGACATTACATTAACATAGAATTTTTTTCTGAACTGTTTCAGAGATTTTAAAGCTTTCCAGACCACCATTATTACTATATTATATACTTGTCCTTTCTGCCAAGTTTATATGATAAAATTTCCAATCGCTACAATTTTGGTTTAAAGAGCACTTCAACTAATATCTAGACCAGTTATAATGTGTGGTAATATACATTTGCATGCAAATGAGCTATAAATAAAGCTCAATCATTATTAAACATATTCTGCTTGGGTGATTTATATTTAATGTCATATATTCACTAAAATGGTCATAAACCACTGAGCTTGCAAGCAAAATAGCAACAACAACCACCAACAAGCCTCTTATTTGCTTAAGTGTAACATAATGCATGAACCTGAAAAGGTTACATTTTGAAGTACAACTCTTATAATGAATTCCCCACACCCATGACCATCACTCTTGGACATGCATGAAATTTTTTAGGCAAATACAAAATTCCTAAGAATGTTTTATTATATTAGTGTAATATTTTATCATCCATTTTTTATTATATACATTAGATGGTTGGCCCTCTGGTGGAAAAAGTGTTACAAATACTGTAAACATTATTATTACTAAGCTTGGCATAAGACTCTATCTACTTTGCATTTTTGTACAAAAACAAATACAGTTGACCTGCTGCATTGGTGGGCTAGTAATCCTCAGACTGGAGCATCCATGGCTCACCACAGCCTATATTATTCAATAGTGGCACATGTATACAGACATGCTGATGTAGATGTGTACACATCACCACCCACTGAATAATATGGGACATGACCATCCACATTTTCCCCAACCAACCAGGGGCCCAGAACCAAACCCCCAAAGATAGGAAGGGTACACTGCAATAGTGTCAACTGAC
>NC_056523.1:273386719-273397570 GCF_019175285.1 Sceloporus undulatus
ATTATTATTATTATTATTATTATTATTATTATTATTATTATTATTATTATTCCAACACAACTGTGCCACTCTATGCTATATCTGGATACAAGTTTTAAATCACTGGGAGATGTAGTTAATTCTAAAACTGTCTTTGAGCAGATTCCAGCTGTTATTATCAGTTGTACCATTGATGCCCTGTCAGAGCTCTGCAGTAAGTGATGTCCAAGTTATGTTAATGCTTCCAGGTGACCTCTTCTTTTGAGTAGAGACTAGTGGCTTCTTCACATAAAAAGAAACTATGAGCCAGATGACATATCAGGGAACTCTGAACACAGATGGAGCAGAACAGTGATCAGACATTAGCCCATCTAACACAGAGTTGTCTATTTTTATTCGGAGTGGCTCCCCAAAGTCTCTGAAAAAAGATCTATCTACTTGCTACTATGTGATCCATTTAAAGAGGAGATATGGGGACCTTTAGCATGCAAAAGAGATGTACTTCACTGGGATGTGATCCTTAGACTGAAAGACTAGTGTTTATGGAAACAAACATGAACCAAAGCCCATCTGGAGACAAACTATCATAACATAGTTATGACAGAGAAGATGCCAGCTACAACTGCTAGAAAATGTCAGGAATAAACTCTTCTAGAACACTGTCTCGTATCCAAAATCCCCACAGAAAACTATGGATGTTGGCCATGAAAGCCTTCGACTTCACATATCACAACATAATCAAACCTTCTTGAAAATTTCTTTATATCCACTGTAATATGTGTGCTACTCAATTAATAATAATAATAATAATAATAATAATAATAATAATTTGTATTTATATTTCCCTCTTCTCCCTGCAGATCGAGGTGGGATTACATCAATAAAATAGTAAAATACAAGTATATAAATACAGATAATAAAACACTAACAATATAATTTTAAATTAAAACATCATCTGAACAGCCAGAAACATCCAAAAACTTATCGTTCAAAACAGAATAGAGCGTTTTATCATAAAATCTCCTTTAAGAGGTCAGATGGGTAAGCCTGCCAGAAGAGATCCATCTTAAGAGTCTTCTTAAAGGCATCTAAGGTGGTAATAAGACAGATCTCTTCCGGTAAGTTATTCTATAATTTTGGGGCTGCAGCTGTAAATGATCTATGAGAAGTTACTGTTAGCCTACACTTATGGTATTCTAATAAATTCTTCTCTGATATTCTGAGAGTGCAGGGCAGATTGTGAAGGAAGAGGCATTCCGTCAAGTAACTCGGGCCCAAGCCATGTAGGGCTTTAAAGCTAATAACCAACACTTTGTACTGTGCCCGGAAGCTAATCGGGAGCCAGTGAAGTGATTTCAACACAGATGTTATATGGTCCGACCTACTACAAATCTATAAATAAATATATAATAAAATAAATACTCTCACTGTACAGTAGTACTCTTTGTAAACTGCTTAGGGAATGCTAGTTCACTGATAAACAGTATAAAAATGTACTTGCTATTGCTACAGTTGGCCCTTTGTAGCCACTGATTTTTTTATCCATGGATTCAAGCATCCACGGCTTCCAAATATTTATATATTCTTAGTAATGCTCAAACTGGATGACATTTTGGAATTCTTCCAGGACAAAAGGTTGACATGTAGGACATGTGCTGTAAAAGCAGGCCATCTGGCCATCCTGTCCTAGGTGAGATGCTCCAACTCTCCTGATATCACAGAGTCCCATTTGAGATTATGCACAAGTATTTGTGAGCAAAACAGGGATGGAAAAAATATTTGAAAATATTTGAAAAATGGTTGAAAAACATGCAGTTTGAGTGTTTAGAAACCGTGATAAGAAGAATCCTGGACTGACTAGAGTCTTCTCAGTATTGGACTTATTCCAAACAAAATTCATATGTGAGCCTTGTGTGCAGAAAACAACATTTTTTGCAAAGAAAACAGCCATTTCTGTGTGGAAAATAATATTTCAATGTAGAAATATTAATTCCTGGGCAGAAAATGCTATAATGGTTTTTTTATTATGTGTAAAATTCAACATGGTTGATTTGCATAGAAAACTCATAAAACAGCATTTTCTATGTGGAAAATATTATTTTAAGATAGAAATATTAATTCCTGCATAGAAATGTTGTTGCCTGTAAACAAAATGCTTTGATGGGGGATTTATTCTGTGTCAAATCCACACACGGTTGATTTGCACAGAAAAAAGCATTATCTGCACAGAGAACATTATTTTCTGAGTAGGAATTAATATTTCTACACTGAAATATTATTTTCCTCACAGAAAATGTGCTTTCTTGTGCCAGTTGTGAATAGCCTTCAAAAGAAAAATTGATGAAATTAAGTTTAATTTCTTTATTACTCTTTCTGTGGGAGTGGCGTGGGCTGGTGAACGTTCAACTTCTGTCTAATGTCTTATTCTGCTTGAGAGATCACTACCATATTAATCCATATTAGGGTCACAAATATGCTTTTAATTTAAATAAAACACACAAGGAATTTCATGCTTCTTAATTATTCATAGTTAGTGTAATGTGAAGTTTGATACTCTGTTGGTGTGATCTGAGCATCTAGACAAATCCTTGGACAGAGGTTGTGCCATGTGATTCATCAACATGTATGAACCCTCTCCCCAGAACAGGTTCAGCAAATTTCAAAGTTTAGACCCGAACTCAGACTGTATGTACCACCCTGTTGACATGAAAGCCATCAGTCTCTACTGCTGAAGGCATACAGTTGCTTAATACCATTCATTTTTGGGTGAGAATGACCTACTTCAGTTTGGCTTCTCTTGCACTTTTGAGAGAGTGGCTGCCATGGTTAGATAGGGGAACTTCAGTCCTGGATTCCTTCAGCATTTTTTAGAATTGATCATTGTGTCATTCACATATGCATTTCTGAACTGCATGTTAATGGCAAGAAGTCTCTAGTGCTTCACTCTTTGGGATTTGTCCTATTTATAGGGTTCCATAATTTCCACAAAAATCTTCAGGGGTTCATGTAAAATTTTGTTGTCATCAGCATCCACTTTTATTTCTCATTTTAAATAAACCAAGGTAAAGTATTGGAGCCTCTGAAGAAGTAGCTAAGGCCCTGTATGAATACCCTCAAAATCACACACACAAAAAAAAAACATGTTCACAGCCTCCCCTACTGTTTTAGGAGAGAATGCAAACTAGATTTGTCACCCTCAGTCATACTGATGGCAAGTAAAGGACCGAAGAAAGATTTAATATTTACAAAACAACCATTTGTTTGATGTTGGATGTATTTAAATTTGTATATGCCTCGTGCATGTGGAGATCCCTAGACTGGAGCCATTTTGTTCTAAAAGCTATTTTTCCCAATTTGTTCTGAAATGACAAGTACAGACAAATGGCAGAATGCTCTCAGCTCACCCATTTTTGTAACCAATTCAGACAATTTGTGGAAGTAAAGTAAAACTCATTGTAAAACAGAAGGTTGGAAATCTTCCTGCTATTTACATGATGGATTAAACATAAACTTAATCTAACAAATAATGGGCTTCTCAAAAGTGCAATATGCTTTGCCTGTTTGATATACTTATAGAATTTTACTGCTATCAATTCATAATTATTTCCTATCTGCTGTCTAAAGGCCAAAATATGAATTTAAAAAGGATTCTACACTCTGGAACCCTTCATTTTGCATAGCTCATTTTCACAGGAGAAATTTCCATCATTTCAAAGAGTGAATATTTCTTAATCAATATACTGCAGTTCTAAAAAGTGAGTATTTTATTCTCCTGTCAGAAGTCATTTGGTGCATGACCAATATCCAGTAAGATGACTTTCTTCTCTATTTTTATGATTGCCTTAGACATGGCTGTAATAATCACTTATCTTCAACTTGTCTTTTTCTCCTTTCCCCTATAACTCTTTAAAGTTATTTTACTTGCACCTTGGAACATTTAAATTCAAATGGCAATGACTTGCTGAGGGAAATATGTGCCCCCAAACCACAGCTGTTAGGGATGATTCATGTGAATATTAGTTTAATATTTAATCTGTTTTGTTCTTAGATTTATTCTGTTTTCTCCACATTTTTAACCATTTGTATAATTATGCTATTGGAGAAACCATGCACAAAGTTTCTTCTCCTCCTTTTTTATCATAAAGGGAGGGGGGGAACTATGATGATGCTATGCAGAGACAGAGAGGCCCTGACAGAATTGTTGGCTTACCACAAACCTGCATCCCAAGTTTATTTTATGGAGAGCTGGCAAATGTAAAAATAGTCAAGAGTTTAAAAGGTCACCTGTCTCCTCGACTAGGGCTTTCCAAGGCACATTCTTGTTAAGAAAAAAAAGGGGGTGGGGAGATGTGCCAACATATAGCATATGCACTCTATTCAAATAGTCTCAGGTTCAGGGACATTTCCAGGTACTCCTGGGGTTTCTAACAAGCAATGATCTGACTCAATATAAGAGCTTCTCTGTTCCAAAGTAATCCCTGCCCAAAGAAATCTCTTCTCTGAAAACTTCTCCATGAGTGGGGTAGGGGAAATATCTAAGCCCATCTACATAGCAAGGAAAAACTCAGCTTGTGGAGCAGAGTAAAAGAGCTATACATTTTTGATGGAAATGATAACAGTATGGCATAGTGGTTTGTGTGTTGAACTATGACTCCAGAGACTTGGGTTCGATTCCCAGCTTGGCCATGAAGCTCACTGGGTGACCTTGGACAAGTCGCATGCTCTCAGAATCAAGGGAAGGCAATGACAAAGCTCCAAAAAAATCTTGATGAGAAAACCCCATGATAGATTTGCCTTGTCACTACTAGTCAGAAACAACTGGAAGACACACAATGATGGCAAGAATGGTTGTGGTGAAGTGTCTATTTTGGGTTGGGAATTGCCCTAAAGCACAACTGAGGAGTAAGTTAGACCTAGAAAAAGAATGTATATTCCCTACAGTAAACCTTTTACCTCCCACAGTAGAATTTATCCATAAAAGACATCCAAATAAGTGCCCATTCAGAATAGGTATTTACATGCTGCATGTTGAAATGTTGTGAGGTTTATGCTGGTTGGGGGAAATGGGTGAGAATTATATGTGATTCATTTTGCAATAAGAATTTACCAACCTTTATCATTTTTTTCATATATGGAATGGACAGAACATGATATCAAAAACTTGTTACTGTGTGACAAAAAGCAAATTATAACTCAGTCCTTCCCTAGCTCAAGATTCATCCCTAGTGACATTAATGTTTGCTTAAGGAGATGAATCTGTGTCAAACCAACACTTTGTACAACTCCATACCAAACAGAATGGCCACATCTTTAGCCTTCCATACCAGACTGTGCTGGTGCCTCTCAACACTACAAATCCCAGAATTCTGTAGGATGGGCAGTTAAAGTTGTGTCAAACTGCATTGTTTCTAAGTGTTGATGTACTCCAAGTTTGTCAAAGATAGTTTCACATACACATAACCTTCAACCAAAAATTGTACTAGATCATCTTTCATAAGTTAAAAAACAAACAAGACAGCCTCTGCTCACCAGTTTACAGTCTAAAAAAAATAACACCAAAGAAAAAATAATGGAGTGGGCATGTATATTATTTAAACATAAATTCTATGTATGCTTATGCATGCACTTAGTATTTGCTTGTGCGATTATATACCAGAAGACATTTTTTCTTAAAATACATTTACCCTTTCATCTAAATATTGTACTTTGATAATAAGCAGGCTTCATCTCAGAGGAATATAATCTTTTTAACCCTGTGATCTGGTAGTAATATGCTTAACATGAAGCTATTCACTATCTTCTTGTTCTGCATAATCTCCAAAACAGTCTTCAACAACACAACAGACTTCTCTATGTTATGTGTTTATTCATGTTCTTATGACTATGAAACTGCTAGATTAGACCCCAGGTCTTTCAACCATCTTGGATTGCTTCATCTCAGTGTTTGAGACAAAAGCATCTGTACGGTGTCTATTTCACTTTATTTTGTTGCTCACTCAAATTTTTTCTAATAATCAGATTCTAACATTGACATTGAGAATTATCTGTTCAAATAGAAGAATTCTGTTTGGATTCCTATATACTTTATTTATATTCAAGAAATTCAAATGACCAATTCCAATACAAAATAAATTAATAAATAATGAGAAACACAGTAATGTACTGCAATAGTTCCATATCACTCTAGTACAAAATAGGGCAAGAACAAGAAACAAATCCCCTTAGAATTTAGAAAGTTACTTTTTTGCACATAAATCGTTCCTCTATTTGTTATATATTGTTGGACATTGGCAAGTAATTCACTATAGTTACTTATTACATTGCATTGCTGGCTGTATTCATTACTTTTTCATTACTATACTCCACTTAAACAAACAATAAAATATAAGAGAATTGCACAGAACTTGAAAAATCCCAGCCAAAATGTTTCTAAAATGCTTCAAAATGGCTTTTAGATGTAATTAGGGTGGGGGAGATAATCTAGAAAACATTATTCATTTCACCAGTAGGGTAACTTGATTGATTCCATGACCTTTGAAAAGTAATTGCATTACATCCTTGTTAGCCAAAGGAACAACAACAACAACTATATAACATGCTCTGAATTCCATGCTAAGTTGACACAAATCACAGTACTACCATTCAAGTAAGTTAATAGTGAGTAAATAAATATGAGGGAAGAAATAATATACACTATTTGGAATAAGAATTGTGATAAATATAAGAAGACGTGAAAGATAAGGAAGTATGTTTTGTTATTATTATTATTAACCTTTATTTATAAAGCGCTGCAAATTTACACAGCGCTGTACATACAAACTTTTAGTTAGACTGTTCCCTGCCCTCAGGCTTACAATCTAAAAAGACACGACACAAAAGGAGAAGGGAGTGGTGGTGGGGAATGGGATCAGGTCCAGCAGATCTTCTCCACCTCTGAGGCCTGGACCAAGGCAGATGGACTGGAGGAAGGGCTTGGCTTCTTAATGGATGGTTAAAAGGAGGCTTCCTGGGTCAGAGAGGGGCTCGCCTCTGGGAATGCTTCTCTAAACAATATAGTCTTTAACTGAGTTTTGAAACTGGGTAGAGAAGTGATGAGGTGTGCATGTGGGGGAAGAAGGTTCCAGGAGTAAGGGGCAGCAAGTGAGAAGGGACAAATTCGGGAGGGGGCAGTGGTAATCCTACACTGTTTTGTTTTGTTTTCTTATTATTGTGTTGTGATGTTTTGCTTAGTGTTTTAGATGTTGGGGTTGGGATGTCTGTGTGTGTGTGTGTGTGTGTGTGTGTGTATTTGTTTGTTTTAATAATAAAATTATAATTTTATAAAGAAAAAAAAAAGAATTGAATAGCATTTGCTGAAGCAACCTTAAGGTTTAAAGTTTAACTATTCACCTTTGAATTACATATTCAAAGCAAAGCAGTAGTGGCACAAATGATGTCTTGGGTTACCTCACTTCATTCAGATCACCTTTATCTGCCCCCCTTCATTATAATATGGGCCTTAAAAGATAGATGTGCAGGATGATAAAGTCCTAGGAGGTGAGGAGGAATGATTTGAGCTCTCTTTCATCCCTCTAATCACAGATCATTGAGGAACAAGGTTTCTTCTACTGAGGAAGCTGCTGCTGGAACTGTAAAGCAGCTATCCCTTCTTAGGAAATTAAGACTTGACCAATTTGGTAAATGTCAGTAAACAAAGCAAAAGGAGGGTCTGAAAAACTGAAAATTCTGTTCTATATTCTCTTCAGTTCACAAAATTGAACTGGTATGCCTTGAAAATTCAGATTTGTCTTGAATGTGGAGGGAAACACTAACAAAGAACTGGAATGGTATACATTATGACTGAGAGATACATCTATTGCTAATATGTGTTTAACAGCCAGTATTCTATGTTACAAATCCTTACTATAATTTCAATGACAAATTTCTGAACAAAGGAAACAGTGAGTTGCTATGTATGTAGATACATGAATTATGCACTTATGAAAATATATACTTTGAAGGAGAGTATGTCCTGCTTTTGAGGAGACACCCCTTCCTTTTTTATTGGAATGGCCTTTAAGTACCAGAGATCTTCCTATACCTTAATCTCTAGAGTCTTTTACATGATCATATGGTTCTCTAAGGCCATAGAATAAGTTGAAATAGAACCCAAAATGAAACACTGAAATAATGGATTATATTGTTATAATCCCTGTTGCAGATTTGGGAGGGTCTGCATGAACCAATTGGACTTCTTCATGTAGAAATCACAGGGAGCAATAATGCTAACATAAGGCTTCTATATAAAGGAGTCAATGTAAATTTTTCACAGTGAATTACAAGGAATTTCAAAATTATGGTGTTGTAAGCCGCACTAAGCCCTGCTCATGTTTCAAACTGTAAGCCTGAAAGCAGGATCTGTCTTGCCTTTTTTTTTAATTATTGATATGTGAGTTGCTTTGAGAGCCTTCCCAGCAGGAGAGTGAAGTAGAGATGCCATTAAAATATTCATCATTGTCATCATTATTAATTATCATCAAAATGTTAATGTGAAAATGGTTCTGCAAGAATGTGGAAGGGATATATATTCTACATAAAACTATAACACATTCCCCTTCAAAGAGTTCTAGCAGTGGACATTCACTTAGTTTCTGGCCCCTAGCGATCTCAGGCCAGTACTCAGCATAGTTGGAGTTGTGTGGTCTCTGGAAATGACTGTTCTTATCTACATCCTCTCCAGACACAGAGACAAATCTAAGGACTGTGGCACTGGAGAAGGAGAATGGTTTGTTGAAGGTTTTCTTTTTTTAAATATCAACTGGCGTTAAACCTGGACACCCATCTCTGACCTATTTCCAGCTGATCCCAGGGTTCTCTGGCTCCATATGGAGGTGTTTCAAAAAAGGGGACACTTTGGGACATTCATATAAAGGGAGAACACTGCCACAATGGAGAGAAAATTACCACAATGATTTATCCTCACATGCAAGGATGAAATAGTCAAGGTTATACATCCCTAGCATAGATAGCTCCTTTATGCACATGGCTCTCCTTAGCTGGATCTAGAGTGAAAGATTCCATGGGCCCCAAGAACCACTCATTCTACTCTAGATGTGCCCTCTGCTTGGTTTCCTTTTTTCAATTTCAAATAGCGACATTACTGCGCAGGTTTACATTTCATTCACAAGAAAACTATCACACTGTAATAAAATGATATCTGAAAGTCCCTCTAGCTTCCTCACATAGCAAACATTAATTGAAAGAGAGAATACCATAGACATGACTGGCATTTAGTTTCAGCTCCAGCATGCTGTTCCTCTAAGGCATGACTTTGCATTTGTTGTTTACTTGAGGCAATGTGTTTTGAAGTTCTTTCATTCATTCAGTACATTTGCTAGTACATTCTGCAGGACAAAATGCCTCTGTCAGGTTGAAGAGTCAGACCTGATGCTACACTTGCATGGCTCAATAAACCTGTCATCCTCTTTTGATATCACACACACACACACACACACACACACACACACACACACACACCTTTAGTCTCTTGCTGCCATATCTTTAACAGTTCTGCATTTCTCTCTGGAACAATTTGCACTGTATAGCTTTTCTGTTGATAGCTCATAGTAGTCAATTCACTAGACTGGAGAAGGATGTCACCCAGCATCTGCTACTGTATAGGTCTCAGATTCATTCTTAATACAACAGTCTTGAGAAATAAAAGATAACAAGGTCAGTATAGAGTGCTGCATTTAAACATGATATATTAGCTCAAAAATATCTCTTTCAAGTGAGATCCAATGTCCAAGGATGACTTTTCCCTCCATTGTATCTTGAACAGATTGGGCAATGTGGCCCATTAGAGACTGTGTTATTTCATGCAGGTATTTAAAAAAAAAGATGGAAATAATATGAGATTTTTTTAAAAAAAATGTCTGTAAAGGGGAAACCAGACAGACATCCATCAACACAAATGGTTTGAAGTGCTTAACTCTTGAACATCTGGGTTTGAATCTTGTTATATTCAACCATGCCACAGTTCTGAATTAGAGTTACCACTCCTTTTTTTTCCCACAGGCTCTTCATCCTTAAATCCTATATGCCAGGCATGTATAACATGGGCCTCCTTGGGCTGTGGATAGCTCTCCCTGTTGAATTTGGAAAGTAAGAAGTTACTTTGATTTATTTTCATGATAATGATTGAGTAAAAAAAATTGTAATAGAAAAGAAAGAACTTGAGATATAAACATTTTCAATGTGGAAGAAATCAAAACTTGAAAGGTCTGTTTATCTGGACCCTATACATAAAAGTTATCTGAGCCTTATATTATGGCAACTCTGGCTTAATTTTGTTTTTAACAGATTCAGAGGAATAACATGTCTAGGACATCGTGGACTACAAATCTTGACTCCCATTTTTGTCTATGGAAATTTGTTTCCCAAACTGAAGCATAACATAAAGCAAAATGGATACTGCCATTTTGAACAATTCAGATGATAAAGGATAGGAACTAAAGGTGAATCAATAAACAGTAGGAGGATGTACCTTAATAATTTGCATCCTGTTTGTTATCTATAATTTTCTAATAGAAAATTAAGTTGTTATTGTCTTCAAGACTAAGGTAATGATAATACATTAAGCATAAAAATGGGTTCTTTAATTTTCCTTAGCTTATCTCATGTTTTGTTTTTATTAGCCATCAAGGTGACTTTAACTTATGAAAACCCTATTAATGAAAGACCTTCAAGAGCCCTAGTCATCATTTGCCCTGCTCAGGTCTTGCAAACTCAGGGCCATCCATGGCTTCCTTAACTGAGTCTATACACCTGTACTGCAGTCACCCTCTTTCCCTATTCCCTCTTTCCTTACAGCCCTCTACTTTACCAAGCATT
>NC_056523.1:273397580-273457494 GCF_019175285.1 Sceloporus undulatus
AATGTCTTTTCCAGTGAGTCATGTCATCCCAGAATATGTCTAGTGTCCGCTTCTCACAAGGATTCAGGCTTAGTTTGTTGATTTATTTGTTGTTGTTGTTGTTGTTGTTGTTTTTAGCCATCCCTGGTATCCAAATTTGTTCTATGATCCATTTATTTGTCTTTTTTTTTTTTTTTAGCCATCCATGGTATCTAAATAACTATTCTCCACCACTTTGGCACTTTCTTTCTGTGACAGTGGTACCCTTGCTGTTACTAGGGTCTCTGAACTAGATGGGCTTTTTCTGACGAGCTAAATTTAATGTGCCAAACTGTTACTGGGCAACAGCAGTAGTGCTGGGGTAGTGCTGGTATTGGCAGAAGATGTCTTAGAGAAAACAGCAGTAACTTCATAGATAACTAAGGAAGCTAGTACTGTACAAAATAAAGCCACTGGAAAATCACCTCTGAATTCTTTGCCTTATATACCCTGTGATGAGCCATTTCAACATGAAACAAGAGCATTCTCCCATATCCATAGATTTTCTCCTGCTCATTCTGGAAAAGTGACAAACTCCTTTGGTCCAGGGCTTGCCTAAAGCTCTGTGATGAAAATGGCAAGCACTATCCTTATACAATGGCTATGTAAGAGAGCCCATAAACTTGTTCTTTTTGGTCTCCTAAAGCCTACAATATGAAACCTGTTGAAAGGCTGCTAAATCTTTTAAAGTGAAAGAGCATGCATGCTCCATGGTCAGCAGTGCAGGAATAAATGGCCATCTGTTTCATCAGTGAGCTCCCTTCTCCTCTCTTTCTCCCCAGCTGCTAATCAAGAGTAACATTTATGGAGACTATTCGATTTTATTTTCCATCTCAATCTCCTCTTCCTCTGCCATCTGGTTGATATTTATGCTATCCTACTTAGTCATGGAGCTCTAGTCTTTTAGACTCCTGCTTATTTCATTCCTGCTTGTTTTCTCAGATAGCTTCTGATATAGCTGTGCACTTAACATGTGCAAGGAAGTGTATGGTTTTTTTAAATGCCTTTCATAAGCCTCTCCCAAATCAAGTTCCAAATAATGTTCAGAGGTAAAATGAGAGCTGGCGCTGCAAATGTTCTTAAGATGCCAGGTGGGATCTGTCCACCAGAGTCTGAAACTTAAGGCAATTGCTTTCTTCGGCTAATGGGGTTTGCAATGAAATTTTTTGTGTCAAGCTATAAATTAGCTACATATAAACTGTGTATACCAGAGCAATCTGGACTATATTTTTCCACAGAGAAATCCAGCCTCACTTTAGCCTTACCAAAATCTCAGATGAAAAAAGCTCCATCTAAAAGATGAATAAAATCCAAAGTGGAATGCTGGAAATCTCCTGTTTAAGTTGAACTATATCCCCTTTTAGTTATCACTTCAGAGCTAGTTAGGAGGCCCTTGTATTTCATTTCCACTTGCCAGATCAGCCCTTCCTGCCCCCCTTTCCCCCCCAAGATATTTTGCTATTTTCATTATAACAACCCCCCCTCCCTCCAAAAAAAAAAAACTTCCAATTACATATACTGTAGAACATTTACAAAGCAAACTTGTGAAGTAGGGTTTTGGAGCCAGTTTGCCTTGGGGATCTTTTCATGAAAAACATTCACTTTCTGTGTAAGTGCTAATAGCCCTAAATTTCCAAGTCATGTTCAGGGCAGAGAGAGTGTAGTATTTCAGAATGAGCTATACCCTGGGTTGTTGTTTTTTTTAAAATGAGTCACACAGCTAAGAGGAATACAGAAATGTGTCATGGAACCCACAGTTTATAGAAGTCTACAATGGAAACAGCCAAAGGAAAATAACCATGAGCAAAAGGATACATTTTTCCATATTCAAGGGATATGAATTTGGCAGCATAGCTGTAAAACAAATGGCTTTCCCTTTACTGCTTGCTTACTTTTCTTTGTTGTCCTCTACAGGAGGAAGGTTAACCAGTCAACCTAATTCCACATGCAGAGGAACTTTATAGTTTTTCCTTTGGTTAAGAGTTAATGGGCCTCCTGGGATCCACTAACAGAATGACTGTATAGTGTATGCTAGATCACACTGCTCACCCTGGAAAGGAATGTGCATCTAGGCAGAAAAAGGTGCCACTCCTGATCAGCTTTTCCACCTGCAAAAACAATCCTTAAGGTGCCAGTAGCTGCAAAGGTTTTCAAACCAGGCCACCAGTAGTCTAGATCCCACTTGGTCAAATAAAAAAAAGATATTCATAACTAGTTGCTGAGCACTGAACAGCAGCAGCAGCAACAGCAACAACAACAACATTCATGGACAGATTCCAGATCATTAACAGTCCAAATTTCTATTAGATTATGAAACCCAGAATAATGATGTAATGAAAATATAGGAAAGGCGAACCCATGGCATAAGGGGCAAATGAGGGAAGGATGAAGATTTTGTTTCACTATGACTTTGATAAGCGTTTATAAAAACTTGAAAAATGTCTTGATATGCAAGATAAAAATAACTTTTTTTAAAAGGGGGGGGGAATCAAAATAGACATATTTGTCCACCCAGGCACAGGGCAAGAGCATAGGGTTCTTAATTTTTATATATATCAAAATCTCTGTGGATCTCTCTGTCTAAATTGACATGTTAATATTGATCACATTTCTGATGCTTTTTTCTTTTCCTTCACAGGCTTCCCATCTTTAAAACCTACCCAACAGACTGGTACAACATGACCCTTTACCCCTCCCTTCGTTATGAATAACTGTCTCTATAAAATTTGGCTGGGAAAGAATAGCTGATGGGTGAGAACTTCATTTCAGTGAAGAATTTAGCAAACATCACAGATTTCTTAATATCCAGGAAGTAAATAACTTCAGGCTTAAATATTAAAATAGGAGAGAAAATAGAAAAGATAGATTTTCCCCAGCCCTAGGCCAAACTATTATCTGACAAGGAAACTATACATGTAATATGTCTTTACTTTTATCATAACATCAGTAGTAGTGACTGTTGATAATTAATAGAATAAGGATATTATTAAGAAGGAATTAACTCTTCCACCATCCTGCAAACTCACCAAAACATCCTCATTTGAAGTTGCTATTCTCTTTGGAAGGAAATCCCGCATTGACACTAGTTTCAAAAGAGATATTTTCTTCAGGACTACAACACCAAAGTCAAGGATTGTGTTACCTCTCCATAACAACTATACTTCAATAAATGAACTCACTCAAGCCACTACACCAAAATTTATGCATCTTCCAGCTACCATCAATCTCAACCTGGAAGTATTAACAGTGTAAGTCCACTTTTTGGACAACACTGTACAGCTACAAGACGAACATCTGAACATCACACTGTATCACAAACCCACTAAGCACTACACATGCCAAGTAGAGCAGGTGCATTTGGGGAGTATGTGCATAGGAAAGTAAACCTTCTCAAGTTTAGTGATGGCCATGTGCAGTCTGTATGCTTTAGACAAATGCTGCTACAGTGTACCATAGAGAAAAGATCAGACCAGCAAAAAAAAAAAAATTAGTTGCAGGTTATCAAATTAAAAGCAATATGGGGGCAGGGCTAAGTAGGAAATCTAGTCTGCAGATAAATACAGTGCATAGGATATGACAATAAACAATATTATTATATTTTCCACCTAAGAGGTAGGAGGGAATGAGCAAAACATTTGTAATTACATTAGAATAAATAGCCTTTTTGCACTGCAGTGATAACTGACTGTTTAAATTGCACTTGAGTTTAAGAAGGTTGTTGATGTCAGTTTCTTACATGCAATAAGAAGGCAAGAAGAGTTGTCCTTGCCAAGATGTTGAATCTGTAAGTATTGTCAACAAGCACTTGCAGAGGACTAGCATCTGTGCATCTTCAAATATGAGTCATGTAAATTGATGCTTTATTCTTAGCTTCAGTAACTCGTACTACAAAAAGTGCTACGAAGCGTCTTGCTGCACCTTCTGCAATATCAATGCTAGTGTTTTGTTTTATTTTACAGAGGTTGAAAATGTTATGAAGGTTTTGTTCCAAGGCTGATAATGTTAATCCTGATGCTAGGGTTGCTGTTACATATTTTCTGGATAAAAAGCTAGATGTTTTTAACAATCAGGAAAACTGTTAAGGAAGAATAACACAATGGTGAGAATTTTGCAAAAGTTGGGAAATTATTCTCTATGGATATGTGCATGGGTTCTTTGCACCAAAATCATGCTTATTTGTGTAGTAAGCATGCTTTTTGTGCTTCTCCAACTCATTTCCAGATAGTAATGGGTTTTTGTGGGAAATTGCTGTGGTTTTGCACAGAAACAACAATCTCACAAAACAAACTGCCTCATGTATGAAGTCGAAGGCTTTCATGGCCGGCATCCATAGTTTTTTGTGGGTTTTTTGGGCTATGTGGCCATGTTCTATAAAATTTTCTTCCTGATGTTTCGCCAGCATCTGTGGTTGGCATCTTCAGAGAAAGATGTATATTTCTGCACAGAATAATTCCGCAAAATAATTTGTAATTTGTGATAAACATATCATAAGCATATTCATTTCCTTCACAGCAAGTAGAAAATTATAGAAATGGTTCATCCCTAGTTGAATATTTGCATCATTACATGATACCAGTGGGCATTTCAGGGTGGGGTTGTTTTTTGTTTTTTGTTTTCCATTTGTCAGTTCATCATATCAGCCTCTCCCACTGGAGTGGACTGGAGGCAGCCCCAACATTAGGTAGCAAAACTGGAACATTACAAAAGGGCAGAAAATACTTGTTCATTGGATGATCATTATATTCTTACTGCCAGAAATGGAGAGACATGCTTGTAGGATTTTCAGCCTCCCTCATATGCAAAAATAAATTGGCTGGCTTTTAATACTATGCATCTTAACTTGGAGGAATAGGGAAGACCATTGGCATTTGGCAGTAAAATGATTGGGTTAGCTCTTTCCTAGATTGATTCATTAAATTTATTTTTAGCACGTGCAACCCATCATTCAAATAAAGAGTGCATATACACCCTTCAAAAAAAAAAGAAATCCTGGTAAGTTTAAACATACAGTATATTAAGTGCTTCCTGTGCTCATTCAAGCACCAAAAATCCCAGGAAATGCAGGTAGTAGGGGGCACACCTTAAACAGGTTTACAATTTGGGCAATCTGGTATCCTATATTGTTGTTAGTTCCAGCTTCAACAGTGCAATACATGGGTCACACTCTCACTGAAGACACAGTTTCACAGCTTGGTATAGTTCTGGACTCACCTTTGAAGCAGGAGACCTAGGGTTCTGTGATAGCCAGGAGTGCTTTTGCACATTTAAAGCTTGTGCACCTATTGTACCCTTCCCTTGAGAAGCTAGATCTGGCCACAGTGATACATGCCTTAGTTACACCCTGTTTTGTTTACTGTAATGTGGTCTATTTGGGGCTGCCTTTGAGGAGTGTTCATAAACTTCAGCTGGTTCAAACAGCTGCAGCCAGACTGTTGACTGGGGCAGGTTACGGACACCTATGCTGAAATAGCTCCATGGGCTGCCAGTTTGTTTCGGGGAACAAGTCAAGGTTCTGGTTACTACTTATAAAGCCTTATTCAGCAGACTGTATGATCCTGTATGAGCTGGCCTGGGTTCTGAAATCATCAGGAGAGGCCCTTCTCTCAGTCCCACCACCATCACAAGCATGGTTGGTGGGGACAAGAGAGAGGGCCTTCTGGGTGGCTGCTCCATGGACTATGGAACTCCCTTCCTAAGGAAGACTCTTTCTTTGCTAGCCTTCCAGCAGCAGGTGAAAGCCTTTTTATTAAGACTGGCTTTTAAAACAAATTTTTTTTAAAGAGTGGGCAAGGGGGTGCTGTAATGTTTTAACAACTGCTTTTAAGAGCTTTTAGGTTTTAATTTAATTTTTTTTACTATGAGATTTGTTTTAAAATTGTAATAGTTTGATTTTATTTTAATGCTTATTTTTGTATGTTTTTAATTGTATTGTTCTTTTAAATTGTAAGCAAATTTGAGAGAAAAAAGAAATATCAAATAATAATAATAATAATAAGACCTGGATAGTAGGGGTGCTGTTCCTTACTAAATTCATTCCTGAAGGTAGCAGCAACAACTAATTTTAGCAATTTTCTTCCTACTGTGAGTGGAAAAACCTGCCCAGGTTTTGAACACTATTTGCAATCTGAGACTTGTTTGGCACAAAATTCACATATAAATAGAAGCTTTTTGTATGGACAACAGCATTTTCTGCACAGCAAACAGCATGCTATTTCTTATGCGGGAAACTAAACTTTATCGCACCACGTTCTCCAGGCAGGGGTGAGAACGGAACAGAAGGGGCCAGGAACAAGTGGGGGACGAGTGGGCAATGCATTTTATCCCACACTGAAGTCCCTCACTCATTCTGTTCTGTTCCCCATCCATTCCAGAGGGGGTGATTTTTGAGAACTGTTTAACAGTTCTCAAAAATCACCCCCTCTGGGAACGGATGGGGAACGGAACGGAACAAGTGAGGGACATCCTTGTGTGCGGTAAAATGTGTCCCGCACTCGTTCCATTCCCTGCCAGGCTCCTTTTGTCCCATTCTCATCCCTGTCTGGAGCCCTGTGTGATAAAGTTCTGTGTTTTCTCTGCCAAAAATATCATATATATGAATTTTGCACAGAATAAGTCCCAACTGGAAAATTTCTCATCAGTCCAGGATTCTGCTCCTCAGGTTGTCCAACACTTAAGAAATATATTTTTGCCCTCCTTTTTGGAATATTATTGAATATTTTACCTATTATTGCTGGATAGCTCTCAGTGAATGAGTTGTGGACCTAAATCTCAGATTAATGGATTGGAGTAGATACCTGACATCTATGCACACTATATTAAACACAAAACATGAAGTTTCATGTATATTTTTGGTTGGTGCTTCCCTGCCGAGCAATTTACCCCTTCACCACTTCACCACTCCACCATCTGCTGTGAGACCACCACCCCAGCTTTACTAGACCAGGCTATCAGCAGTAGTAAAGACTTCTGCATTGGAATTCAAGCCAGCATTAACCGGAGAAATGCCCCTTTGTTGCGTTTTTCTTCAAAAGTCTGATCAAATAAACAAACAAAAACAAACAGCTTCATTTATATACCACTCCATACTGAACTAACAGTATATCTTTTAAAATGTAAACCAGATGTGGGACTAGTAAAGCCTGTGAGTCATATGCAGTCCTTGGAGATCCGATGTGGCCCTTGAGTACTACACTGATCCCTCCAAGGCCACCAGGTCCCCTATTTTTAAAATGAAAACCCTTACCTATTTGTAAGGCTTAAGGAACACTGAACAGAGATCTAAAATACTTAAAATGATATGTGCAGGGGGAATCTAACTGACATTAATGCAATGTCACTGATAATCATTCCAGTTGGGCAGCTATAATGGTGTGCTTTCACCTGCTAATGTTCCACAGGAGCAGAAAATCAGGTGGTGCTCACCCCTGATGTACCCAGTAGAGGCTGTTGTCTCCAGTATCAGGAGGGTGATGAATCAAACTGAGTCCAAACTTTAAAAGAGCTATGTGAAATACAGAACCAGTTTTGGATCCAGAGTTCAATACTTTGAATTGTTATTTTAACCTGGATTAAAACCCAGAGTAGATTTACCATCTCATTGGCATTCAAGCCCTCTCTTTCCATGGGATAGAAAAAGACCTGGGTGGGCTCTTTAGAGCCAATGGACCTTGGGATTTGCCTCACCAAATTAGATGCTGGCATGCTAAGCCTTCTGTCTTATAGTTACCAGTTTCCTTGATCATTTCTAGAAGGTTTTTTGAGACATCAGGATGCTGCTATTTCAAGAATGGTTGCAGCAGTTGAGGATACCACTGAAAATAAAATGCATCTCTTGGGAACTCTGTAATGAGTATACACATGCTAGAAAACACAAGATAACAATATTGCTCAAACAAATGTTGGTGCAGTACATACCGCCAACAAGCAGCATACCTGCACCAATTTTAGGGTTATGGACCGCACGGCCACTGCACAGTCTCTAAGCATAATACTTGCCGGCAGCATTACAATGGTGGCACCCCATGTACACGAGCGCCGCCATTGTGACTAAGTGACTCGTGGTGTTCCCACATTGCCGTGCATCACTTACGTAACAAGTGCAATATTGGCACACCCATTACATCCACCTTGCAGCAGAAAAAGAACCCACTTTTTTCAGGTTCTTTTTCCTCCGGAGGGAAACCACACGGTTTGGTAGCTGCGGATTCCCTCTGGAGTAAAAAAGGCCGCCGGCAGGCTGCCCTTTTTGGGCAGTTTGTCCCAGACCATAGACAACTTTTTTTCTTTAGCTTCTTAGTTTGCTATACTTTGTTCACCTAATGAGCTGGAGAAATGTTGCAAATAAAGAATACAGCTACTAAATTATCTTCTGGGCATGCAGCTGCTTTCTGAAGGGTGACCTATCTCCAATGTAGTGCAAGATCCACATTACAAAATACTCTATAGTTTACCAAGCCTTTGCACATTCTATTCAATCAAAAGATAAAAGTGCCCTGACCTGTGATTTGCTTACTATCTATAGATCAGGGTTAAAGATATATATGGTTTACTCCTTATGAAGTAGGGAGCTGTTTTTCAAGGAACAGGGATGCTCCTTTTGAAAGAATTTGGTTCTTCATTTCACTGTTCACTAATGGATGCAGAGCTTAACCCTCCAAATTAATGATATGGAAATAGGATGATATTAATGTTAAAAGGATTATCCACCTTCACACTATAGACTTCCGCAAACCCATCAGTGGAGTTCAAATGGAATTTCCCTGCTTGGTGTGTTATTATATCACTGTCAATTACAGAAGATCTACACTTTCCTGTGAAGCATCTGGCACTGGTCACCACCAGTGAGATGAGATTCTAGTCTGAATGAAAGATCTGTCTCATGCATTTGGCCAAGCCATGTGCTCTTGTATGCCTAGAGATTTACCACCTGATTTTTCACAGCACACACAGCTGAGCATACACAGCTTGCATTCATTTCAGGTCGAAAATGCTGACTGAAAATGACTGTTGATGATCTCCACTATATGTCAGTGACACCTAGCAATAACTCGATAGAAACACAAATCCAAACATTTCAGGTGGCAGCCATTCTGGAGTCTGTACATTTTTTAATATAAAAAATACAACCTTTTCTATCCCACAGAGAGAATTGCAATACACAAAGAAGCAGAGTTGGTGTTAATTTTAATCCAGTTAAAATGAATGAGTTAGGGAATGAACAGCCTTCAGCAGGAATAAAAGGTTCCACAAGCGAACATAGGTTTTTAGCAAATCTTAAGGTTATGATGAAATTATAACACTGCTTGGGCTCTCAATTCACAGCTTGTCTTCCTTCTTACATCATACTAATTACAGCCCCAGCAAAACCTAATTCCAAAGGATCTTTGCAAAAATAACACCCAGGAAGAGATGAAAATCTGTTAGGGGGGGGGGAATATAGCTAGTGTTGACTTGTTAAGTAATAACAGTGGTTTTGCTCTTGGCCTCTTTGGCATAACAAAACAATGTAAATGAAATAAGGTTTACATAATTTTTTTTAAAAAATGAGATTGGGTTTGCATAGTCCTTTTTTCCTGCTTTTTATTATTATTTAATTTTGACAACAAAAAGACATTATAAAACAAAATCTGTACATCGGAATATCTATCAAGACAAGACATCATTATTTCTTATACAGACTAATTGATTACATTTTTGTAGTTCAACTTATATATTGTTGTCATTCCTTTTTCTAATATATTTAACCCTCCCACCAACCCTTAACACGTTATTTTAATAGTTTGGATTAATCAAAAGTGAATTATAACAGTTCTTCTGTAATCAAACATATTCATAATCGATTTGCATCTTAATAAATATTCTTTCCATCCAATAGTTAAATCTGTGTACTTATTCAATATCATAAAACCTTATACCAATAAATAAAAAATATATGTGCAAATTTTTCCTGCTTTTGATGCTCTTTAAATTTATCATTATGAAATCCCCTTAATTCATTGTAATAGGGATGGCCAACTGTGGTTCTGTAGGGAAATTATTGCATGGAAAAATAACCCAATTGCTTCCTAATAGGATGCAGCTAGGGTGCGAGATGTAGATAGCTATTGTCACTAGTTGTTTGCCATTGATTCCACTGGGCGGCTGCATCTCGGCTGCATCCTGGGTCCCAGGTGTGCTTCGGAGGCTGCTTTTCAAAGCTGGGAGCTTTCCGTCTTTGAAAAGCAGCCTCCGAAGCACGCCTGGGACCCAGGATGTAGCCGGGATGCAGCCACCCAGTGGAATCAGCAACAAATTATGGGTGATAATACCTGCCTACATCCTACATTCTGGCTGCATCCCATTAGGGAGCAGTCAGGTTATTTGTAGATGCAATAATCTCCTAGATGTTGTTAGACTTCAGCTCCCATCAACTTAAGACAGCACAGGCAATGGTGTAGGATTATAGGAATTCAATTGAAATACATCTAGGGGTCATGCTTGACCATTTGACTGAAGCTGTTTGGTACTGTGTTTTAATGCTGTGCTTTTTGGTCTTTTGCATTCAAAGTTTTGGAAAATCCAAAATATAGTCCTGAATCCAGTCAGTTAATCATAACTAGAGTAGATTCACAGAATCAATTATTCACTGATTAGTCAACACAGAGGCAAATTACATTGATATAATATATATATTTAATATAATATATGATATGTAGCTGGGACTAGTCAGGCCAAGATATGATGTGGGAAATCCACAATATATATCTATATCTATATTTACATCTCATGCATGTGAACTGGGGGAAGGAACAAACAATTACATATATGGAGATGGCACCATATTACTCACATAAGTGCAAAAGGAGTGTTACAATTGAGTATTGAGAAAATCAATATAATTACCACAAATATTTACATTACTTTAAAGGGACTTTAAAGTGGATAACAAACACATTGAAATAAAGATTGTCCATACCTTTCCTCAGACATTAATCAAAATGGAGACAAGAAACTGGAAGACGGCTAAGGCTTGGAATGGCAACCATGAAGGAACTAGTGTGTGAAGATGTGTGAAGATATATCCTTAAATATATTCTTACTGATTTCTATGTATGATTGTGAAAGCTAGTTGTGAAGAAATCTGACAGGAAGAAAATCAACTCATCTGAAATGTGATGCTGGAGAAGAATTCTATGGATGCCATGGGCTGCCAAAAAGACAAATGAACAGGTTTTAGAGCAAATCAAGCCTAAACTCTCCCTAGTAGCCAAGATGAATAAAGTGAGGCTGTCATGAGATGACATGATTCATTGGAAAAGACAGTGATGTTTGGTAAAGTAGAAAGCAGCTGGGGGAAAAGGAGGCTGCACTACCAGTGGATTGACTCAGTCAGGAAAGCTATTGCCACAAGCGTTCAAGACATCAGCAGGGCAATTGATGACATGGGCTCTTGGAGGTCTCTCATTCACAGGATCACCATAAGCTGAAGTTGAATTAAGTCAAATAACAACAATAAACCTTGAATAGCTCCTTTAAAATTGGGAATAAAACGCAAAGAGGATTCACTGTTCACCAGACATGAAAGCTACCAGGCACCTCTGCTGCTAGTGTCTGCCCACTGAATCAACTGCCACATTTAAATGGTAGGTCAGGCCTGTGTGCCATATACTGTGAATATAAGTTGTTTCCCACCCAGTGCTATGCATGAGACATTTTTGCTGATCTTTACTGGGGAAGAAACCAGTATAAATGCACACCACAATAGAAAGTATATCAGGTGAAGCTGGAAGGTTTTATAAGTCTCTGCTGCCTGCTCCTCTCCCTTTTCATCTTTATATTATTAGACTGTGTTGAACGGATCAGATTAGTTGAAGTAATCACCCCCCCCCCCTTTCAGTTTGCTGGGTGTTCAGGCAGCTGGTGGCTGACCTGGTGGCTAGCTGAATATCACTGATTGGGGGCTTTGTGGCCTGATGGTGTAGCAGTGGGAAACTTTCAGGACTTGTGGCTGCACTACTGGTCCTATAGCAAGTGGTAGGCTGTTGCATGGGGTGCTTGAGAATCATGGGGATGGCTGGACTGTGAAGATGCTTTGTAGGCCACTTTGGGCCTTTGAACTGCTTTAGGCTCCTGGCTCCTGCAAGGTTATAGGTCCCAGTTGGGTTGCTAGGTGCCAGGCCATAGTCAGGCACTTTGGCCCATTTGAATCCTGGATCTACAGGCCTTTGTCTAGTCTCTGGTGCCCAGGGGCAGATATAACCCCTGGTGATACCAGTGTCTATCTCAGAAGCTCACTCAAAGCCACTTGAAGCTTTGAGAAGTTTCCACTGATCCACCAATGTCAGTGCTGAACCATCACCAGCTTCAGCAAGTCCTGTAGGCTCCTCCTGCCATGTCCTCTTGCCTTTCTCTCTAGAATATCCCAGCTTTTGGGGTCTCCTTGAGGCCCAAGTATTTCACCCAGTGGAAGCTGGGGAGGAGATCTGGATGAGACCACCTGCCTCAGCTGATTCCACACCAAGCTGCCCCCCCCCATTTTGTATCTTTTGACAGTTAAAGGATAAATAGATTAATAATTAGAATAAAGTGGCCCATTTCAACCCAATCTTCATTGTCTGGTCTCTTTATTTCCATAGTTGGTTAGCAATTAACTTGAAAATACATTTCCTGAAAAGTTTTTTTCTTCACAGTTTTCTTTTCTGAGAAATATGAGTGCGGGGGGGGGGGGGGGGGAGGAGATAGTCACTTTTTTTCCCTTAGCATGAGTTACTGTTCTAAAGCAAAGCTTGAATTCTTTCATGATTTAGGAGCTTTCTACTGAAACTGTTCTTTAGAGCAGTCTTAAGGCTTTAAAAATTAGTTTTACAGGCTTTAACTGATTTCCCTGTGGAGCTTTTATGCAAGATTCAGGCTGCACTTGTTCTACCTATGGCAATCTAGTAGGAAGAATTCTTTATATAGGTGTGCCACATAATGGTGCTGAGTAGTAAAGGGAAATGAATAAGGGCTAAAATAAAACCTAGGTACCACATAGTGGAAACTCAGATACAATGTCACACTGGCTGGCTTTTAAATACTGTGCAGAAAATTATGCTTTTTTGTTGTTGATATTCAAAAGGCAACTGATTAATTGGAGCATTGGAATGCAAACTCTATTGGGACAGAATTGCACTGGAAACACAGGTTATTAAAACTTTGTCTCTGTTCTGGGTGACTGGAGGTATGATCTGGTACGAAGAAGCAAGTTCTTGAACTAATTCAAATTAATCCCACTGAAATGTGGGTAAAGGAGGTTTGTCTCACAAATCATTTTAGTATCTGTAACTGCCACCAATGTATCTTCTAGTTACGATCTCAAAATATAGCCAGTATATTTTAACCTAGAAGTGGTTCTACAAAGATTAATTACACCGAAACTGGTCTTTTGTTAGGCAGTTCTGATTAATTCCTTTTTAGAAAATGCAAAAAGTGGGGAATACATTTTAAATAAATATGTAGGTTAGACACATTGGGTTTTTTAAAAAAATTGATCAACTAAAAATATATATCCCATAAATTTGCCAGCATATTCCTTCCAAAATAAAATGTTTTGTTTAATCTAGCAACAAAAAGCAAGTTTACTTAGTAAGAAAAACTTATTTTTCTTTTAGAAAAATTGTGTGTCTTTGCAAAATTATGCAGATATGCTGAATCCATTAATTAACCAGTAAATTAATGTAAACACTCCAGTCAGGTAGAATTCATAAAGAATTCTATCATCACAATGACAATCCTAGTTTTAATATTACCTAGTGTACTTTGTACATAACAAACTGCTTCTCAGACAAACAAATAAAATAGCTTGGCTCTGTTTAATTGTTCATGTACTTTTATAACGAGCAGTGGATGGAAAGAGATCAACACCAAACCACCCACCAAATGCATTTAAAAAGTCACATTCTGCATGTGAAAGTGTATGAGCCTATATATATGAGTCTGTGTGTGCTTTTCTCTACATCTCCTTGATATGTTTACCAAGCAGGCCTTCAACAACTTTGAAATCCTTATGTTTGGAGAGGGATTTTGGGCAGCTTTTTCTTCTCCCCTGAAGGTAAGGTCTACAAATACATCAGTCACTCATGTCACTTTCTGACAGTTCAAGTCACCAAAGGCAGTTGGTAAACTTTAATCGCTGTCACAACTGCAAAGGTTACACAGGAGAGTGGAGCACAAATCAATTACAGATCTGGAACACAAAAACCAGTGTGCCTGTGTGTAAATAAAAAGAACTTCATGGGGGAAAAATAATATGTTGTCATTTCCCTTTCCTATGAGGTAAGAACAACAACTGTCTCAGAAAGGTACACGCAGGTTAAGAAAGCTTGAAAATGAAGATGTAGTCAGAGCAAATGAAGTGCTGAGCATGAAAGGGGCAAGTAGGATGAACATCTTTGAGAGGGACAAGAACAGGAAAGACATGCTTTTATCATGCCTCTGGATGAAGAGGAACAAAAGATAACCTCAAAAGTAAGAGAATTAGAAGGGAGGAGGGAGGAGAGCAACTTTAGCATCAGTTCATTATCTATCTTCTTTTGCCAATGTGACTCTTGCGCTATGCAGGCATTTGGCATGCACATGCATGCCAAATTGTAGTAGGTACAGTAGGTTTTGAGGGCCTTCTACATGCCTACAATCCATGGTCTACACTTTTTCCAGCCAAGAAACAAGGCTGAATTGCTGCTCGTGGAAGCCTATAGAACAACCACTTACCTCCCTGATTAACATTTAAAAATACCCAATTTGGAGAAACAGAAGTGGATTTTTTTAGACTCCTTAAGTTTCTTTTATTTTTGGCAGCCTGTATGTTCACTGGAGGGCCCAGAGGCATTACAGTAGCCCCCAGACTCATGCTAGTTCCCCAGCCTTGGTTAAAAGTATGTACAGTGGGATGCAAGGTAAGAGGGGACACACAAGTGGCTCCTGCAATAACCACACTTTGAGCCATTGCTTTGTATGTCTTTGCACTGAGCTGAATGAATGTGTATACACACACACACACAAACAGTTACTTTAAAAATCAATTAATCTATACAATTAAAGCCATTTAAAAATTCGTTAAAAGATAGCATATAAAAAACATCAAACTGACACACCATTAAAACCCCATTGCTGTCAATATCTGAAAGACTCTTGGGATAATAACATTTTCACTTGTTCATGTAAAGAAATCAAGGAGGGAGCCATCATAGCCTTCCTACAAAGAGAGTTCCAAAGTTTGGGAAAAGCCACCAAAATTGCATATTTCACTAAAGGGCCATCACCCTTGTACCTACCATCCATCCCTACGAAGGGAATGAGAATGAAAAAGGACCTTTGCATAAAGATCATAGAACATGGGCAGGCTCATATACTGTAAAAAGATACAGTCCTTTAGATATTTTAAATCATAGAAAGACTTCATAAAAACATGAGAGCTCTAATTTTTTGCTCTTTTGAATAATTTTGCTTTGTCCTAATGAAGAGATTCACAAGTTGGTGATTTTATTATTATTAGCTGCAACCCTGTTTGTGACATATTTACATGTCACCTGATACATAATACTTATTACACACACATATATCCTTTTTTGTGATGGTACTGAAGGAGGTAGACAGACAGGGTGATATCACCTGGCCAAAGTTACAGTTCTACATCCAGGCAAAAAATGCTGGCCTGATCCAGACATCCACTGAAGTGGTTGAAGATTCAGGAGAGTGACTTCATCTTTCTTCCCCTGGTTGGAAACTGCAGCTGGGTGTTGCCTAGTTATGTCCTCCCTCCCTCCAGTCCAAGCCAGCACATATCATGGCTGCACACTTCAGGTATTTGAATGCTGCTTTCTTGGGTGGGAGGGATACCTAAACAGTGCAGGCTGAGCTGTCATGTTTCTTGCATGCAAAATGAACGCATAGGATTCATAGTTTGTCCTCAAATAATGGGCCCTACACACCAAACCTTGATTTTAACATGATTTCATTTCCATCAGGACAAGTACAGGACTTTTCCCCCCAAAGGGATGAAGGAAGTGTAGATCTGTTAGGTTGAGAAGTTTATTTTAAAAGGGGAATAGATTAAGAAAGGAGGTATTTGCTCCATGACTGCTCATTTAGAGTTAACACCTTTACAACAGCATGAGCAGGCATGCAGGAAATTTTTAAAGCATTTTGATGGTCCACTTGTGACATCAGAACACAGCCTTTGTGCCCACACATGGCCCATGCACTATATTTTCCTCACCATGGCTCTATGAAGTTGATTCTGCCAGCCAATAACCACATCCCCAAATCTGTGGCACCTGAGCCCATTTGCCCATTGGTTTTGTTATGCTACCATCTCTAATCCCAGCTTCTCCCACCCTTATGAAAGAACCAGGATAAATGCTAAGGTTCATTGCAAAGCTGATACTTTAGTGCTCATAAGCAAGATGATTTCTCTTCAAGTAGCAATACAGCCCTTTATTCTAAAAAGCAATTTAAAGGTTTTCATCACTTGGAATAATTGCAATAACACTCTTTCCCTCACTTTTTCCTGCTTGTTAAGAACAGTTACCAAGACTATTTATTATTCAGAGTTTATGCCATGTGTGAAAGTTATGACATTCTTAACTAATGCAGTGTTATAGACTGCCAAATAAATGCATTTGCGAGGTAGCCTACAGACCTCAAATAGTCCCCAACATGAGCTCTGGTTACAAGGATTTCCCTTGAAACATACTATTCTTGCTAGAGCAAAGGTTGCAGATTTAATGGGTCCCAATGTTTATGTTAAAACATGCATGAAATACACAACACAGCAGGAACTAACCGTCTATATTATTTTAAATGTATGCTATAATTCAGCACTTTCTGGATTCATAGTTTGTTCTTCAAAGAAAATATTGGCTTTGTGAATTATTCAACTTGCATTCTCCTTCTCCTTGTGTGTACTGAAAACTAACATATTGTCATTTAAATTTAATTGGAGAAGGAGTAGTGGACATAAGTAGCTCCATCTTTGCTATCAGGGTAATCAAATCTGGAGAGCCTTGAATCTGCTGTTAGATTTTTTCATTAGTAGACAGAGGCTAAAGGAGAATACAGCATATCCACACTAAAGCCAGGTGCTCTTTAGACCTTCATTCAGCTTTGTTCCAACAATAACAACCATTCTGTTGGCTGAGAGCTAGAAACGATTAATTCTGGAAGATTTCCAAGGTAATGTTATCTCTTCTTTTCTAAAATAATAATAAAAAAGATAGATATGCTGGCCCAGTTCCAATCTAGACCTTCCAGAGGGTGCTCCTGAGGTCATCCAAAGAAAAATATGCTGCAGAAGTTACTGTTAACTCTGAGGTCATCAGAAGCTTCTCAGTCTATGTTGATTGAGATGATAAATCATCTTGCAAAAGTTCTTTAACTGTTGAAATCTTAATTTTATCATCTGGAATTTGTCTGTTTTAAAATTGAGATTCAGAAACTTCAATTTTGCTATATGTTAAAACAACAACAACAACAACAACAGGAGAGTATTTACTAAGAATAATAGGAAAGCATCACTCAATGTGAATTGATGATCTTATCTAGGATAATCCCACCATGATATTGCAAACCAAAACCTCCTGGCTATTTTCCTCAACAAAATCAAGGAGAGATTTAATTATGTCATTCCAACAAAAAATATTACACCCATCCATCACAATTTATTGATTTTTTTCAGGCAATGATCCACAAAAATCCATTAATTCCCTTGAATGATTAACACAGTATTGCATATTAAATTTTATGGGTTATATTGGGACAATGTGTTACTAACAATTATATGATCATCTAGTATTTTTAAAGATGCAGTTTGAGGGCTTTGTTTTGTTCTGTTTTGGAATTCTCAATGGATTGCTTCTCCCCGACCATTTGGGCTGGGGAGGAGATTTTGCTGGCCTCTCACTGGAGAGACCAGCATTTTAAAAGAAAACAGCATGCTCTGCTGGCTGTTGGGAGAGGAGTGGGTGGGGTTTAGCCTGCTTGGGGCTTCCTTGCCCAAACTCTTCTCACCTGGCTTCAAACGCTGGCCCACCCTCCTGCCTCGACATCAGTGTGAAAATTAATTCTGGTCGCCTCGAGGCCAGGTAGGAATTTTCTCCCCTTTCCAGGGGTTTTTCGCTTACCCCACACTGTTGGTTGAGGACTTTGACAATTGGCATGGGTGTGGTCATAAATAGGTTCCAAGCATAGGCGGGGGGAGATAGACGTTTCGGTGAACACCTCGGCACCCTCCTAAAGGGTGAAGCTAGGTCTCTGGAAATCACGTTTAGGTCTTGCGAGTAAACATGAAGGGAAAGAGACTTGCCTTGGGGCTGGCTTGAGATTTAAACCCTCACTTAAGTCTGGAGAGTTAAGTGGGGGAGTCTTGGGTTGGCCTTCTGGGTGTGGGCCGGCTGGGGAGCAACCCAAAGTATGGATTGCCCTTGGGGCCCAGGTGTTTTCGCCCTTTGGAAACTGGGGAATTGGTCTTGGAGCAGACCATCCACCAGCTGTTCCTACACAAGGTTCTCCCCCCTGGTTTTTTGCAGTTCTCGAAGAAATAAGTTTAAATAAGTTGAGTTAAATAAAGTTGCCCATTTTATAACCCAGTTCTCTGTGTCTGATCTCATTATTAATGAGCAATGTGTAAGTACCCACACACTTTGGATAATGGATTTGGAACAGAAAAGGAGGCAAGGAGGCGTTACAAACCGCCGCTTTGCGGAGGTCTCCCAGCGCTGCTGTTTGCTCCGCGAGGGAGCCGCCGCAGCCAAACCACGCGGCTCCCTTACGGAGCAAAAAAGAAGCTCCAAAATGGAGTTTCTTCTGGCGGCGCACTAATGACGCCGCGAGGCGCCAATGGTGCACTCGCCACGTCATTAGCGCAGCGCGACGTGCGGATGCACAGCATCCGTTACATCAAGATGGCGGCGGCCGTATGGAACGGCCGCGGCCATTTGTTACGGACAGAGTCCGTAACAGGAATAGGGGTGTCTGGAAGAGACACCCCTTTTTTAAACTGGGACGTCCTGAGGACGTCCCAAGTGGCGGCTTGTAACCCGCCAAGGTGACAATTAAAGTGTGAATATGTATAAAGTTTGTCAACTGAATTTGTCAGTGTTTCTGCATAAGAAATATATTTCACAAATAATTCAGTTTGAAAAATTAGGAGTTAAGACATTTTAAAGGGTCTAATTCTGCATCCTTTCCATTATGTTTTGAAATTTCACTAGAGATAGCAGCTTGCATCATTTCACTGACCATAAATTTGGCTTTGTAATTTTTAGTGCAATGTTAAGATATTGTAAACCAACTCATAGCCAATTGAGATATCATACCTGCAAAGGCATTTCTCTTTCTCTCATCTTTAGGAATTGCTTCTCGTCAGAAGTGTTAAGATGAGTTCAAAACATCTACCTAGTTATTTCTCAGACCAACAGAAAATATTTCAAGCTGAAAGCAGTTATGTGTTTGCCTATCACACTCTGACAAGTTGCTTTTTAAAGAAATCTGTTACAGTTTTGGTTCCAGATCCTCGAAGTAGTTATTTGTGAAGTTGTAAGTATAATTGTAATAAACTTTTTTATCTATCTGTTCCTATGTGGGAGTAAATAACTCTTTATTTTCCTATTTCTCAAAAGTTAATAACATTGTTGCTTTGGGGTTGCTTGATAATGATGGATTGCTGTATGTATGATTGGCCAAATTGTCATTGGAACCAGTTCCATAATAAAGCATGGGACATAACATAACCATCATTTGAACTGTGTGCTGTTCCTTCTTCACTATTTAATGAAACCAAACCCCTTTAACTATAAAAAAAATTAAGTCTACAAGAGCCATCCAGTCTTAATATGCAGGAATAGACAATCAAAGCATTTCCAACAGATGGCCATCCAGCCACTGCTTAAAATTTCTGAATTGCAAGGAGTTGGATTTTATGACCCTTGTGATCTCTTCCAACTCTATAATTCTAAGAATCTATGAAATCTTGTAATAAACCTACAATAGAGTTGCCATAATCCAGAGCTGGGGAGGACTTTTGTTTTGGCTGCACCACCACAGCCTCATCTGCAGAGGACATGGGGGAAAGCCTTCTCAGTGGCTGCTCCCAGGCTATGGAATTCCCTTCTGCAAGAAATCCCCTTTACACTTCTTTTACCAGCTAGTAAAACCCTTTTTTTATTTAAAGAAGCATTTTATGATTAACTGGTTGTGGAGAAGAATTTTTATGATGTGGTTGCTGTATTTTTATCTTCATGGTTCTGAGGAGGTTTACAATCACCTTCCACAGCTTTGTCTGTGTTACATCTGCTGCATGGTATGCCTACTTGGGATTTTGGTAGTTTCTAAGGGATGCTTTTAATTTAAAAAAAACACTATAGCAGCTTTGTTTATACACAACTTCATACCTAAGCAATCTCTAAACAGTTTACAAGCTGGGTACTCATTTCAGCAAGGCTGAAGGATGCAAAGCTGAGTCAACCCTGAGCCCCTAGCTGGAACTGAACACATAGCCTTATGGTTTATGAGTGATTAACTGCAGTATCGGCATTTAACCACTATGCCATCGGGGCTCCTTTGCTTTTACATTATACTACACCATCCAATGGATTTCTATGGTTGAATGAGTTCAAGTTCTGATCTGAACCATAAATGCATTCCAACATTCAGACGACTCAAATTCTTCTGGCAGACACGGTTGCAGGTCAGCCAAGGGCATGTAAAAGACCTATCCATAAACATTATCCATATAATATTTCTCCTATGATATCTTGTGAGCCAGCATGGTATTGTAGTTTGTGTGCTGGAACAACTTTGCCTATGTTGCACCTGCTACATGGAATACCTACCTGTTAACTGGCAGTTCCAAAGGGTCTTTTTTACACTACACAGTTATAGCACTATGATTCATTTAAGTGACACAATTGTGTACTATGTACCCTTAAGATTTATAGTTTATGATGGCACCAAAGCTCTCTGATGGAAGTTCTAAATACCTCCCTAAAATGCCAATCCTGGGTTTCTATAGGAGGGAGCCATGGCAAGTAAAATAGAATACAGTGCTATAATTGTGTAGTGTGAAAGAGACCCTTCACGTATTCCATGCCAAACATCATACAAAGACAGAGAAGTACATTTTGGTGGTCCCTACATGATAACCATCCTTGCAAGTCAGCCCTGAAAGTTAACTGCACTCATCTCCTGGGTGATAGTGTTCTTTCATCTTTCCCATGTTTTTATCTGCAGTGGACAGGAGAGTCCAGCTACACTTCTCTATAGTGGGACTAAAGAAAATGTTAAAATCCATGATTAGGAGACGAGAGAGCAATTTCAAATGGCACTTTCCCTCTGAAGTAACGCAGTGTCTTGAGGCACTTCACAATGATATATAATAAAAGGCTTTCAATGCCATTTTAAGAGTTGTCTCCTGCTTCACCGTGTCATTTCCCTCATCTCTCACTTGACCTAAAAAAGAAGGTCATATTTCTCAGTGATTAAACAGAACTGCTGCAGAAGCAATGTCTACAATTGGTTTTAATAGTCCCACAGCAATCTTGCCTTTGATGCTTACATCATGTCTGTCCGAATAAGAGTTGAATCAATAATAGCTTAATAGTATTAGTTTATCTCCATGAACATGTCATTTTGCTGCATACCAAAATATGTCAAGTGTATGTGAATCCCAGTGCTCTTCAGAGCATCAAGGAAGTATGAATTAAGTCACAAATTAATTAATTTGTATTTATATAATGTATTTATTCAACAGTTTGAATTCTTACTACAGAAATGGTTGGCCTTTTCTACTGCCTGTAACCAGGTATGATGTTTCTCCAAAAGTATGTCCATTGTCAGGAAGTTGCTGAAGTAGCTGAGTTTATCTCTGCACAATAAATTGTACATTGTACATTTGCTATATGAAGGTAAATAAAACTTCCAATGTAAAGTTGTAAGCATACATTCAATTAAAATAAATAGAATTGAAGTGACTGTGCCTCAGAAATTACTTTTTTTTCTAACACTGGACTGTTAGACCTAGATCTCATGTAGTTTTTTAAAAGGTGATCTTACCTCAAATTTGACAATGCAGACATTACTCATGAGTAGGAGTCATGTATAAGGAGTGGGCCCATGTCTGTAGCCTTTCTTCTCATAGGTTTTTTCTCAACTAGTTCTGGAATTCTGAGATCTGAAAAAAATATTGTATTTGTGAGAATCTGTTCACCTACAGTATTGAGGCTCCACATGATTCACACAGCTGTGATACTTTACACTGAACAAAGGGCCTGAACAGACAGGCCAAAATAAAGCTGCTTTGGGTCACTTTGGAGGTATGCTGTTTAAATGACACATGCATCTTTAGAGGCTAGAAGCTACGCCAAAGCTGAGCTCCAGTCCTTAGGACCGGAGTGTGGCTTTAGTAGTTTCCATCCTCTTAGGATGCATGTAACATTAAAACAACATACTTCCAATGTAACCTGAAGCAACTTTATTTTTGCCTGTCTGTTTGGATGTGTAGTAAGTAACTGGCAGAGCTAGCCCAAGAGATCAATACAGTACTACAGTAGATCCAGGATCACAGCCCCAGTGCTGCCACTTCCCCTAAGAGACAATGGTTTTCTCTTGTTTACATTCCTCTTGAAGTAAAGGTCAGTCATATCTGCCGAAGGATACTCAAGTCTATGAAAGTTCATGCTACCAGTTTCTTTCTTTCAGTTAATCTCAAAGGTGCTACAAGATCCCTTTGCATACCGATTTTCCTGACTAACATGGCTATGTCTTTAAATTAGGAATGGTCACTAAACTATGGCGATTTACAGACCGCCCCTTTGGGGTGGCCTGTATCCACCCCTTTCCCCAATGGATCAGGGCCTCAGCTGCCACAGTGGCAGCCCTGAGGCCCCGATCCACCACTTTTCCAGGCTGCGGGGAAGCGGCAAAAGGCCGCTTCCCAGCGGCCTGGAAAGGGGGTGTCCTTGGGGCTTCATGCCCCAAGGACACCCGACAGTGGCAGGGAAAGGAGAAAGAGACCGCTCGGCTCCTTTCTCCTTTGTGTTGCTGGCGCAACTGTGTAAAGGCTGCGCCAGCAACACAAAACCCAGAAGGAGCTCCAAAATGGAGCTCCTTCCGAAGCTGCGGAAAGGGCACCACAGGCACCCTTCTGCGGCACCAGGACATCACATCTGCGCCGCTCCATTTGGAGACGGAGCAGGCGTGACGTCCTAATGGTGACGCCCATGTAGAATGGGCACGGCCATTTTGTACGTACCCTGTACGTACTAGGGTTGGGGGCATCTGAAAGAGATGCCCCCGGGCAACCCTAGAATGTACAGGGTACATACTAAAAGGCCCGTTTATAAAGGGTCTATGTTTCCTGCACAGCCTCTCCTGATCAAGGAAGAAATCTTCTTCCTGACCAAAAACATTGCTAGCCAAAAAGCCAAAAGTTATTGCTAGCTAATTAATGACCAAATGCAATCCTAAGTGGCCAAAATGCCCAAGGGCGACCTGCATCCATGTTAGAATACCTGAGTCCATGTTAGTTTACTAAATCCAAAGCCCACCCTAGGGATACTTGCAATTAGCTAAAACTACCCTCACCCTGGGAGCCAGTGTGATGTAATGAATTGAATGTTGGATTAGGACATCAAAGGACCAAGATTTCAATCCCCACTCAACCATGGAAATGCAACTGGTGACCTTGCAGAATTCATACTCTCTCCACCTTAGAAGAAGGTAATGACAAACATCCTCTGGATAAACCTTGCTATGTTAAGTTTGCCTTATGTCAGAGCCAACCTGAAGCCAGATAACAGCAACAAACCCTTACCCTGGATGAAATGTATATTGGCATATAAAGGTTCGTATAACTAAAGTCCAGGCTATATGTTGGCTATCAGTGAAGACTTTTCCCATGTTAAATGAGGACACAATAATGCTCCATCCTGCTGACTGCTCCCAGGTTGTGGAACTCCCTCTTGAGGGAAGCTAAGGAGCCCCTTTCCTGATAGCAGGCAAAGACCTTTCTGTTCAAGCAATTTGAGAAGTATTTTCTGAGGAAGTGCCTTTATCACATTATTGTGGTACCCATTAGGGAGGACTTTTTCTTGATTTTTTTTTAAAAAAAATCTGACTGTTTTTGTATAATTTGGCTAATAACATAATATTATAACCTTTTTGTAATATCTCTTTCTTTAACCATACTATGACCTTGAACATCAATAGAGAAAAAGTAGGATATAAAACAATGTGAGGATTTGGATCAGTCCCCAGAGGATCAGCAAGGCAAATTAATGGGCAGCCCAAGGGCCTTCCAAATCCGGATCTAACAATGTGTTAACTTCTACATATGTTCTTCTATTTTCCTTTGTTCATAGGTTCAGCATTTGTTTTGAGGCTATATTGTCAAAACTAATTTTGATTCAAATGATACCATAGGACTATTGGTGCTGGGAATTTTGTTTGGTTTGTTTTTTAAAAAAAGCAAACTGAATTAATTCAAAGTTCTCAGACTAATCACTGTTTTCTGATCTCATTCACAGTCAGGAACATCCATGGAAGGATTTCCAGTGTGACAAAAGCAAAAGGCACAGTACAATTTAGGTTAAAGCTCTTACTGTGTCTTATTTATTTATTTATTTATTTATTTATTTATAAATAAATAATATATTATGCTAGGGAGGGGGGATACAAATAATAGTCTTATGGAGAAACCTAGATACAGTAGATTAATTTGTACTCCAGGAGGATTGAAACTGAGAGCTAACATGGTGTAATGGTTTGAGCATTTGACTAGGATTCTGGAGACCAGGGTTTGAGTCCTTGCTCAGCCATGGAAACCCACTGTGTGACCTTGGGCAAATCACATTTCTCATCCTCATAGGAAGGCAAAGGCTAACCCTCGCTGAATAAATCTTGCCGAGCAAACCCCATGATAGATTAGCATTAGGGTTGACATAAACTGAAAATAACTTGAAGGCATACAACAAAAACAACAGAACTGGAATTTGGTATCTGGGACCTGAGTCACACAACATTCAAATTTTAAGTAAAATGAGTATAGTGGGCTCTTTGTATCCCCTGGAGTTTGGTTATAGGGGCCCCTGTGGATATCAAGTCCCATTAAATACAAAAAACATAGTCAAATGGTGTCCCTTATTTAAAATGGTAAAATCAAGGCTTGCTTTTTGAAATTTATTTTTATATATAAATATTTATATTTATTTATATATTTATAAATGTATATATTTATATATATTTTTAATATTGCCAAGGCATTGGATGATTGATTAAAATATACAGGGATATGGAGGACCAGCTGTACAATTTACATCCTATGTATGTATGTATGTTTAATTGCAGAGAATGTGACATGACAGAACACATTCTAAAATTGATGTACAAAATATCATAATCTGCCAATCCCTGGATAGAACATTTTCTTCTATGTGTTTCTCAGTGGCTAACAAATGGATTTTACTGACTTGAGTAACACCTACTTAGTTTTAGGTACTTTTTAAAAAAGTACTCTGTGCTGTGACCTAGTAGCTATGGAACAATTCAATTATTGACATTCCTCATCCAGAAAGTGCACTTGATTCTTGTTCTGTTTGATTTGATTTTAACCTACATAACACGTGCCATTTGGAATTGTCTGAGTTAAGCGCTTGAAAGAGGAGCAAGATAAGTGTGTCAGTTTCAAAAGGGGGCTGGGGAGGAGTTAATAAAATAAGGACATAAATGGAAAATAAATTAGAGGTGACATTTCTGGTCATGAGGGCATTGTTATGCTGTGGCAGGAAATATGGGGTGGGGGGGGGGACAAGGTCAACTGAAGAAAAGAGAAACTAGGGTGACCAGGATGACTGTGAGATGTAAGGGGTAGTGACAAAGAAAGCAGAAAGGGTGTGAGTTAGGAAGAGGTGAGTCAGATGGCACAGGAGAGAGAGATTTGAAGGAAAACAGACAGTGAAACATCAATTAGCAGATCAAAAGGGTAAGAAACAAATTTTAAAATAAAAGGGTGATAATGGAAGCAGTTTGAAAGGAGACTGAAACAATGATGCTAGAAAAATAGGCAGTCAAGTATGGAAGACTGTCAGAAACAATATGGATTCTTTTTTCTTTGTATAGATATATTAAAAGAGGTCAAGGTAAAAATAACATTGAAATTAGAAGTCTGCTTTCATATATATTTTTCACAACTAGATTACTTTGTCACTCTTGAAATCTGTTATGATTCTTGTTCCTGTAATTAGAGATGTTTCCATATCAACATATATACATTTTATTTCCTCCTCTTTCTCTCCCTCCCCCAAAATAAGAACTGGCATTTGGTGTTGAAAATCTGCTTATCAGATGGTGGGGAATCCTTGTACACATTTCTTAGACTTTCACTGAAAAAAAATTAAATGTAGGTTCATATCTCAGGGAAGGAAGTAAAGGATGATAGAAGTAGAATACAACTGTTCCTTCACAAGGGCCTATGTGCCTACAGGGGACAAGAGATGTAGAGACAGATAGATAAGATTATTGATATACTGTATTCCCTCTTGCCCTATCTAGTCTACGTTTTCCTTACTTAGGCTGATCGTCTCAGGATGACATCACTCCCTCCTGCATGAGGTATTTAGTATTGTCTGTCAGATAACTCCAGTCTGAACAAACTACAAATCCCAAGATTCTGTAGAATGAATCCACTGCAGTTACATAAAGTAGAATCTAAGAACTGTAAGTATTTAGTGTGAAAGAGACCTTGTGGTCCAAAACTCTGTCTCTTTTAGTCATTTAGTCTTTAGTCATCTCCAGATATATTTCCTACAATAAACATCTTTTCCTTTATTTAAGATGATCTTTGTCACCTACTCCAAGCGGCAAACCAGCAAGCAGAACACAGGCAAGCATCCAGTCCTCCAGCTACCTGATTTGCACTTATCAGAATCTCATCTGATTATAAACACCTCACTTGTTTCCTGCTTCATTGGTGAAAAAAGCTGTCAGAGCAGAATCACTGTAGCACAGTACCTCATATTCTTATTCAGTGAAACTGGTCCAGTAAAGATGAATGGTATCAAATGCCACTGAAAAATCCAGAAAGATCAACAAGGTAGCACATACCCCATCTTTCAACCAAGTAGGTAATAGTCAGAGTGACTAAGTCCATGCCACTGATGTACCTTGGCCTTAAACCAGATCGAAATGAGTCCAGATAATCAGTTTCCTCCAAAAACATGTACAGTTGTCCAGTCACCAAATTACTTAATATAAGTAATGTAACATATAGTGTCTAGATCAAGGGAAGTAATAGTGCCACTGTATTCTGCTTTGATCAGGCCCCACCTGGAATATTGTGTCCAGTTCTGGTCACCACAATTCAAAAAGGATGTTGAGAAAGTATGTCCAAAGAAGGGCAACTAAAAAGGTGAAGGGTCTGGAAACCATGCCCTACAAGGAACGACTAGTCTGGAGAAGAGAAGGTTAAGAGGTGATATGATAGCCTTTTTTAAATATTTGACAAGATGTCATATTGAGGAGGGAGCAAGCTTGTTGTCTGCTGCTCCAGAGAACAGGACCCAGAGCAATGGATGCAAGCTACAGGATAAGAGATTCCACCTCAACATTAGGAGGAACCTCCTGACAGTAAGGGCTGTTTGACAGTGGAACACACTCCCTCGGAGTGTGGTGGAGTCTCCTCCTTTGGAGGTCTTTAAGCAGAGGCTGGATGGCCATCTGTCGGGGATGCTTTGATTGAGAGTTCCTGCATGGAAGGGGGTTGGACTGGATGGCCTTTGTGGTCTCTTCCAACTCTATGATACTATGATTCTGTGATTCTAAGCTGTCTTGGGGGATGCTTCTTAGGGCTCCTTCTGTTGTGTAGACATCAGATACTTCTCCTAAATAGTATAATTTGGTATAATCATAAGATAAAGCAGGATAGATATATTGTGCTGCACTGATTAGATAGGATTTGAATAATAGCCACTTTCTTAGGCCAGTTAGGATGGACAGAAACAATAGGTTAAAAAAGGTTGGCAGAAGCTAGTATGTCTTCTATCAGTTTTCTCATTCTTGTTATTTTATATGCATTTATGATTTTGTATTATAAGAGGTATGTTATGTATGAAAAAGGCGCTGTCAAGCAGTCGACATCAAGAGAGGCAACAGGAATCAAGATCAATATGGTCCAGGGGTTGAAGAAGCCAGAAAGTCCATAGTATGAAATGCAGGAGTCTGTGAAGAGGAATTCTGACCAGGAAACAGACAAGTTGCTTCCAGCACTTGCCTTAGGTAAACTCAGCTCTTAAATAACTGCTGATGCAAGGTGGTTCTAATCACAGCTTGCTTGTTGCTGCTTGGCCTGCAGCCTGGCTGAGTGTCTTTGTTCTATCTTTTATTTTATTCTTCGTCGCTCCTCCTTGATTGAGGACTTAAGACCCCAGCTGTGTCCTCTGTCATCAGCAGGTGAGTCTTGCCCTTGAAGATTTTCTCACTTGCCTCCATCACTGCAAATACGTCCTCCAAACAGAGCTAAAAGGGAAAGCAAGCTCCTGTGTCTGAAAGCCTGGAACGCTGCTGAATCGCCATGAAAGTGTGCCTCCCTCCTTTGAGTGCCTGAATCATTCCTGGGGAGAGGAATTCTTCTGAACACAAACTTAGCATTCAGAAGAATTCCTCTCCCTGTGAGGCGATTCAGGCATGCAAAGGAGGGAGCCACATTTCCCTGGGGATTCAGCAGCATTTCAGGCTTTCAGACACTGGAGCTTTTTTCCCCTTTCAGCTCCATTTCGAGGACGTTTTTGCAGCGATGCAGGCAAGTGTGAAAAACTTCCCTGTCCTGCTGGTTGAGGCGGCACTTCCACAGGATGAACTGGCTGAGGCTGCTCTGCAACAGGGAGAGCTGCAGACTGTTTCCTGACTGGTAGAGTTGCCTGGGTCCCTTTGGGGCTGGATAAACGGGGGGGGGGGGGGGGATAGAGGCCGCCCCTTTATCCTCTGCATTGTTGCCATGGCAACTGCATGGCACTGGCAACGATGCACTCCAAAAAGGAGCCACGAAATGCGACTCCTTTCCGTGCCACTGCCAAGGTGCCATTAGCTCCCTGGAACTTCATGCTCCCCACTCCCCAGCCCTAATTTTGGTCCCAGGCCATCGCAAAGCGGCGGTCTATACCAGACCTTCCTCATCAGACTCTTCTTCCAAGTCCCAGTCCTGCAGCTTCTGACCCATGACAACAACTGAAGATCTTTTTTTAAAGTGTAGCACTTACATTTAACTAATTTTCATTGTATTCTTGTGAAATCCATCTCTCTCTACACACTCACTCTCCCATACACATCTCTATGGATGGAAACAGTATTCAAAAATATTCCAGAAAAATATATATTCCAAAATAGGTTTCTTGAGTCTCAGGAAATTTTAATGCAAAGACTCCTAGATAGATATGAATTTTTGAAGTCCAGGACTTTTTATTATTGATATAATTTTGAATATAATATATAATAGCTAATAGTTTTTTTGGGGTTTTTCAGGCTTCGACTTTACGTATAATAGCTAACTTTTTTTCTATTAATGTGCATCATATTCATCCTCTTTATGCAAGATATAGAGACAGGTTCATCAGGTAGTTTATCAAGTAAACTAACTTTTCCCCCCATACCTTTCAATAGTTCACAGAGAAATATAGACATATCTGTTCTAAATTAGGTGAACAAGGAATTCACAGGCAGAGTAAGAAAACCACTTCTGTAAGATCTGGGGATATATCTGCCAAGAACTACCTTCAGATAAGACAATTCCCTACAGTTCATACTAATTTATTTGAATCACTCTGGTTGGAACAACTTATTTGTGAGATATCCTGGTTGAAATGAACAGAGAAGCTCCCAGGTAAACATTTTTAAAATTGTTTGCTCATGGTTGCTGAGTCATTCCCTTAATATTTTTTTCCCTTTACCAGCCATGCAATTTTGACCCCCTCAAGCTGAAGAGGAGCTGTCCTCCAAAGCCTCTCAGGATACATTTAATTTGAAGGAAGCATGTCATTCAATTTCCCCTGCCTTCATAAAAGAACACTATTATCTTTGCTGTCTATAAAACATTGGCCTCTGTGGAAGTAGCTTCCCTCTCAAAGGATTAGCATTGCATGACCCTTAGATAAGATATGAATAGTTGTGTAAGTACAGTCTTCCATTTCCTTTTTGTTAGTTTATCTAACACCCTGAAGGAAATTCTGCATTTCTAAGATAATCATCTTAACAATGAGAGGCAATGTGTCTCCTGGAGTAAAATGAGAAAAGAAGCTTACAGTGATAGCTTGTGAAATGTTTACTTGATAAAACTTATTTTGTGTCTTATGAAGGAGGGAAAAGGGCAAAAGGGAAACCGCAGTGAGAAATGATTCAAACTGAAGCCTACAGCAGTCTAGAAAATAACAAGTCTCTTGGATTCTGGAGTACCCCGTCCTCTGACAAATCAATGGGAAAATGTATATGCTTCATTTCGATGTTGGAATCCCTGTTGAAAGTAATGTAGTCGGGGGGGAAATATCAATGAGTTCAGGAATACAGTGGCAGAGGAATCTTGTATTTCTCTGTTTGACAGAAGCTGCAAAAAATATTCAACTCAGTTAGATCTGACAAAAAGGCAAGTCTCAGGCAATAAAGAAATAGGCATGAATTGGACTTGATTTGCTTCACTTTATTGAAAATAGAAATGACAATGTATCAGTTTGGAAGATCATTTCCAAAGTCTTCTCTTCTGAATTTCTCTGAAGAGTTTGCCATTATAAATTGCCTGGCCTTATTTCCAGTGCAGAACCAGAATGATACATTAAAAAGTTTCTGCCTCTTCCAATAGTCTTAATTTTGTACAGATTTTGCTTTCAGTTAGTTTAGTTTATTTGCCATTTTCCATACACATACAAAACACTTACAGACTACTGATAAAACACAGAAAAAATCATATGATTACATATGACTATATAGGCAAATTAATATGGAAACAGGACTTTGGGACATAGACATGGACTAACTATGAGTGAAAATGATTTAAATCACTCATTCCTAGAGAAGAGTTTGTTTTGTCTTGGAACATTACCAACATGCAGGACTACATGTGCTCATCAATAAAACTCCACACAAAATTTGGTCCACTCATATATATACAATCATATTGCTAGCTTTTGTAAGTGTTTTTATCAAAGCAGAAATGAGGATCAGTAATATAACAGAGTTCAAATGAGAAGGAATGAAAAGCAGCAGGAAATAAAAGCATATCCTTAAGGGTAGTAGTAGTAGTAGTAGTAGTAGGAAGAAGAAGAAGAAGAAGAAGAAGAAGAAGAAGAAGAAGAAGAAGAATAAGAATATATTCTGCTTAATCGTAAAGAATCCAAGCCAATTACAGCATTAAAACAAATACAGTTAAAAAGGTATACATTAAAAATCCCTAAATCCCTATCCCTCCCCCCAGTTATAAAAACATAAGTAATGCTTAAAAAAGGATTAAACCAAAGGGACATTAAAAGCAATAATATAAAATAACAATTAAAATAAATAAGAGATTTTGTAGCAGGGTCTGAATAGTCAACTTTACATATTAATAACCTAATACATTAGTGAAAATTGTGTTATTAGAAAATTACACAAAACAGCAATATGCTGTTTACTTACTCACTTATTTTGTATCCTGGCTTTCTGGTCAGAAAGGACATTCAAGGTTGCTAACAAAGGCAACATTCAAATGAAATTTGAAATAAAAACATAGGGTGCAACTTACATTGTAGAAATAATGCAGTTTGATACCACTTTAATGGTCATGACTCCATCCTACAGGATCGTGGAATTTTTAGTTTTATGAGACACCAGTACCCTTTGCCAGAGAAGGCTAAAGACCTTGTAAAAGTAGAAATCAAAGGATTTCTTAGGATAGAAGTACACTCTAAAGGTAATGTCAAACTGCATTACTGCGACAGTGCAGATTCACCCATAATGAAAAGATAAATATAGGCTTGAAGCACAGTTAAAAACATGCCCATCAAAAAGAAACCATCGCTCCATTTCAGCTACAACCCAGCTTAGATCTCAAAAGCCTGACTGATTTTATTTGTTTATTACTTTAAAAAAAAACAACTTTGCGTTCCAGCAGAAGGATCCAAACAATATAGACTTTCACAACAGGGAATTGCAGAGCTGACAAGGCAGAAAGGCCTTCATGTGCCTCAAAGGCGGTGGGACAGAGAGAAGTTGTCAGCCTAGAAAAGGCTAAGATAACAGCAGCTAAAACCCTAGCATATACCTCAAGAGCATACAAAACAAAATAAAATAATATGTATATATCCCAATAATTCCAAAATAATTTTTAAAAACTCTTCTAGGTGAATGGACATTCAGTATGATTGGAATTCAAGGTAAACCTAACACATAGCCTGTACTGTTTTCTAGATGAATGTATGGATGGTTTCTAAAAAAACAACCCAAATACACTGAAGCAATAGCATATAGCTTTTCTGTGTTCATGGGGCTCTTCATGGAAAAAGTAACAAATGTATGCTTCCAGGTATTCACCACAAGGAATTTGCTTCATGGAAACTGAAGAAGAAACTTAATTTTAAATTTGTAGGATAATTTCCTTCCCGCATACATACACACGTATTTCCTAATTTTCCCTGTTTATCTGATCTCATTCTTAGTTTAGTTTCTTGGTAATGTTGACCAATGCCTAAAGGGATGTACTGTGGCTATATCAATACCATTATATCAGTGGGAAATGTGTTTAATGCTGTTCTTCATGGATTTTGTCTCTCCATCAGTTTGTAATAAGGAAGAGTAATAAAATCTAACAAAGTAATCAATGAGTGCTGTGGCAGCTCTACATAGAAGGAGAAATGAAAGCATAATGAGATCTTTCAAGAACTGGTCGTATAGAAAAATCCACTACTGAATACTTGGCATGTTTCATAATCTAAAAATACTGTAATGTGATGAATAATTAATATATTTGTAAAAGAGCCGTGTTATCTGAATGGACTGGAGATAACTGTTTACAAAAACAAGTTTGATTTCAACACATTTGGAAATTGAAAAAAGCAAAAATGTAGATACACATACTGAAATCAGTTAAGTGGGAATTTTAAAATCCTGTTCAGGTGCTTCAAATCTTAGTCTGCAGCGTTCAGAAACAAACCCCATCACTTGTTTTTGTCACAGCCTTGCTTACTGGCTGGAAGTGTTGGAAACCTCATCCTTAAGCCCCAATAGGAAGTTGAATGGACCACCTTTGCATGATCTGGCTGCTGGTTCTTAAAGTACAGACAGTGGCATAACTGAGGGAGGGGTGTTGGGTGTGCAAACCACACTGGGTGACATCCCAGAATTCGGTTGACATCCAGTCAAGCCACCGTCCTTCTTCATCCCTCCTGGCTTTGTCACTGAAGTAGAGGAGAGGACCGAGTACACCTCTCCTAGCTTTACTGCAACAAAGGAGGCTTCCTCACAAGAAGACCTCCGCCACTGCCACCACCACGAATAAGAAACCCAAGCATGCCCTTTTGGCAGCCACTGTCCCCTCCTCTGGGAGTCCCCTGCCTGCACCAGATGACACCAAGGTTGAGTATGCCACTGGGTACAGGGTGTCAGGCCTGGAGACATTACTTTGTTTCACATCCAAAGCTAAGTAGTCAATGGAGACTTATAATACCTCCACACCAGGTACTACCACTCTGCCCATGTTTCGTTTATTATTAATTAGATATTTTAAATTTTAATTTTTAACTGTAATATGTTTAATTCTTTTTTAAGGGGGGATGTTGTAATTTTGTAATGTAATATTGTGTTTGGATGTTTTAATTGTTAGCTGCTTTGGTTGTTTTATACAGAAAAGCAGGATATAAATAAAATTATTATTATTATTATTATTTAAAACAATTCCTAAAACATAATTAGGATATGAAGTCAAAGGCTTTCATGGCTGGCATCCATAGTTTTTTGTGGGTTTTTCAGGCTATGTTCTAGAAGAGTTTATTCCTGATATTCACCAGCAGCTGTCGCTGGCATCTTCAGAAAATGCTGGCATGGAAAACAGTGGAGTATATATATAGTGTTGTTTAGAGGAAGTGATTTACATGTTAATCTGTGTATTATTTTGTGGCTGAATCACAAGGCCTTGGGGTGTCTATTTAATTAATGATCCATCATCTGTCGGGAAAGTCTCCTCACCCTGGGTAGTTTTCATTTGCATTTGCTGAGTCTTGATTTAGGTGTAGCTAAACTTTGGGCCCAAACAGACAGGCCAAAATAAAACTGCTTCGGGTCACTTCGGAGGTATGCTGTTTAAATGACACACCTCTTAAGAGGCCAGAAGCTGTGCCAAAGCTGTTTTCCAGTCCTTATTACTGGAGCATGGCTTTGGCACAGCTTCCAGCCACTTAGGATGCATGCATCTTTTAAACAGCACACCTCCAAAGTGACCCGAAGCAGCTTTATTTTGGCCTGTCTGTTCAGGCCCTTTGTTTACTTTAAGGGATTCTTCTTTCCTGTTGAAGTTGTCCAGGTGTTTATGGATTTCAATGGCTTCTCTATGCAGTCTAACCTGATAGTTGTTGGCATGGTCCAGAATTGTGGTGTTTTTAAACATCATTTTATGTCCAGGATGGTTTATAACGTGTTCTACTACTGCTGATTTTTCTGACTGACTGTGGCCTGATACAGACTGCCTCATTGTGGCAGCCTGGGGCTAAAATTAGGGCTCAGGAGAGTAGAGCGTCCCCATGCTCCGTGCTCTCCCGACATCATTCTGGGTGCGTGCACATTCAGACAGCACATGTGCCAATGACGTGCCTTGTGCACCACGTCCAAACAGGGCAGCGCACAAGAGACATCACCACGCTGCGCCAGGGCACTAATTGTGTCTTGGCAGCAACACGGAAAGGAGTTGCACTTTGCAGTTCCTTATTGGAGCAGATTGTTTCCATGCCCGTGCAGTTGCTATGGCAATGATTCGGGCAGAAAGCGGCAGCATCTCGCACAGCCAACACTGAGAGCTGATGAAGTTGCAGTTCAGCACCACCTAGAGAAAAACATGTTCCCCTGTCCTGCATTATAGGAAATTCATTTCATGTATATGTATGTCTGCATGTTTCATCCGATGTGCAGTGATTATCTGTCCACTGATCTGAGGGGATGGAATTAACATATGCTTGTGTGTTCCCATCTATTCCCAGGTATTATCAAAACCAAGCTAAACAGCATTTGAGTTTAGCACTGGGCTGACATTTGACACCTGAAACAGTAAGCATGATCCACATTATTCTGGGTTAAATCAAACCATTTTTATATTAAATCATCATATGTAACAGTCATTTTTGTACCTCCCCCCACACACACACACACACATCATATTCAGAGCAGCTCCCAGCAAAGCATGAGAAAATGCCAAACATAATAATAAATTTACCATTAACTGGCCTTGAGTTGACCCCAACGTTTGACAACCCTGTGGATGAGACATCTCCAAGATCCCCTATCCTCCACTGCTCTGCTTAGTTCTTGCAAACTCATGCCCATGACCTCCCTGGTTGAGTCTATCCATCTAGTGTGTGAGAAGGTACAACTCATTAGATCTTCCTCTCTTTCTACTATCCTCTACCTTTACTAGCATTATTGTCTTTTCTAATAATTTGTGCTTTCTCATAATGTAGCCAAAGTATGACAGATTGAGTTTGATCATCTTCATTTCCAAGCAGATTTCAGGCTTGATCTGTTCAAGGATCCATTTGTTTGTCTTTTTGGCTGTCCATGGTTATTTTAAGCACTCTTCTCCAGCATAGTATCTCAAATTAGCTGACTTTCTTTTTGTCTACTTTCTAGTTTGGTGTCATCTGCAAATTTGATAAGTGTGCCCCCAATTCTGTCATCCAAGTCATTGATAAAGATGTAGAATAGTACTGTGCCCAGGACAGAACCCTGTGGGACCCCACTGGTCACTTCTCTCCAGGATGAAAAGGAGCCATTGTTGAGCACCCTTTGGATTTGGTCAGTCAACAAATTACAAATCCATTTAACAGTTGCCTTGTCTAGCCCACATTTTACAAGCTTCTTTGCAAGAATGTCATGGGGAACTTTGTCAAAGGCCTTACTGAAATAAAGATATACTATATCCACAACATTCCCTTCATCTAACAATTTTATCAAAAAAAGAGATCAGGTTTGTCTGGCATGACTTCTTTCTCTGAAACCCAAGATGGCTAACTACCACATCAGGCACCTCCATTGGGAGAAGGAATTTGTCTCTACTGATGCTGACACCTTTTGAATAATAGCCCTGGGCCTGAATTTGAATGAAGCAGCCCTGATGGACTAGTTTCGGGGGGGGGGGGGGCTAGCTGTGAATTTTAGATACATTATCCTAAATAGAACCATCTCAGAACTTGCAGCTCCTGATTCAGTGGTGCCTCCAGATCAATGAGTGCTGGAAAACTACCACTGTCTAGTGGCATCAGGAAAACTACATTATTCATAGTCACACCTCTGGAGCTATACTGCATTCACAACATATGACCAATGAGCCATGCAGTTGCTTGAAGGCAGACCCTAACTGATCCCCAAGGAGAAAGCACGTCACAGAAGAGGTAGAATCTGTTTAACCTGTAGAACAGTGTACAAGCACTCAATTTGGCCTTATTATGGCATTTATAGCAATAGGGCAGGACCAAAGAGTGTGAAGTACTGTATTAATATACCTACAGAATGTAGGGTAAGCCCTGTCCTTCCAGGACCATCAATAGAATCATCTAAGTTTTGCTTAAATTCACTATAATAAATATAACTAAAGTTGGACAGAAAGATTCTATGATTAGTTAAATATCTCTGTTATGTCACCTGCTTATGTAATGACTAGCCTATCAGATCAATTCAAGACAGTATGAATAATATTTCATTGCTTAAACAAATAAAATAAAGCAAGCATTGTGATGAACTGACTCAAAAAACCAGCCAATCAGAAGCAAGAGACCCTAAGCCAATCAGATGCTGGCTGAGGAGTTTGAAGATTCCACTTGGCTGTTGTTTTTAGTCAGGGTTTAGAATGTTGAGAGATGAAGTTGGAATGTGGACAGAGAGACAGTTGAGGTAACAGTAGAGTCCAAGAGAGGACTGGGTTCCGATAGTTCCTAAGGGAACAGCAGTTTGTTAGAGGAGCATTGATAATAGACCAAGAAAGGGTCTGATAGGTCCAGAGAGGGATCGCATTAGTTTGGGAGTCTAGAAACGAGAGACTCGGTGTAGCCAGACTCAGAAAGAGGGCTTTTGGTTACAGACTTGGTTATAGTCTAGAGTGAGGGACTTTTAACCAGTTAGGGACTCTAATTGAGGGAGTTATTATAGTAAGCCTGAGTGACAAGACTGTGGTGTCTAAGCTTAGAAAAGTAGGCAGGAAGGACATTGTCGGTGTCCTTAACATATAATATTGATACCCAAACATGAAATAACGAGACCAGACACGTAAATTGGATGAATAAAGGGCCATTTATTTGACCTATAATCTATTTAAAGATAAGCACTTGAACTTCAACCTTAACTTCAAACTCTGAGCAAATTGATTGAAGTGAAAAGCCTGGTGTGGGTCCAGCTGAAGCCAGGTGTCAATCCTAGACTTTCTCTTCAGCCTTCCCTTTGGGCACAAACACCGAACCCCGAGGTAAATCCGACGATTCAGATTGCATCCTCAGCCCAGTCCTAGGAAGGTAAACATAAGGCACACTCCCCCAAACCCCCACAAATTTGTAAGGTTGAGCAAAACCCCATGTCTACCCCAAAGGCAGGTTCTCTCACAATTCCATGCCCCTTAACGTGTAAAGCTGATCAAGAGCCTAATCTTTCACCACAAAGGGGTGCCAGTGGTGCCTACCAAACAGTTCTTTAACCCCATATGGGCCAGTGAAACCTATTTAACAGCCACCCAAAGCCAATCACCAGTCCCGGCACTGTCCTGGACTGCGGCCAGCACACACAGACATACGCCAATAAGAATGGCTTAGCCCAGCAAGTGGAAGCAGAACACAGACCTTGCAAGGAGTAAGCGTGAGAGCAGTCTGAGAAGCTAAGCCGAATTCAAGATGCCAGAAGTCAGAGCAGCCCGAAAGCCAAGCCGAAGTCAGGATATTGGGAGTCAGAGTAGTCAAAGCAGTCCAAGGTCAAAGCAGCCAGAAGATAACAAGGGTCCAGTCCGAGGTCAAAGCAATAAGGAGTCAAGATACAAGGAACCAGTGCCAGCAGCAATCACACCAAGGGATCATGCAATAAACTCTGGCCCTGAGTTGAGGCCTTTCTACAGCTTAAGTAAGGGAAACTCTCCCCCATGCCACGTGCAGCTGGTTTGCTGATTGCTTCTCTGCCATCCTCCTAGACCTGCGCCTGCAAGCACTCTCAGCCCTTCGCTGTTTGTAAGTAGGCACCTCCAGGCAAACTTCCTCCCCAGAGTCACCACTAGGCTGTTGCACCACAGGAGGCAGCTCACTAACACTAGGACCTGGTTGAGCCTCCTCCTCTGAGGCTGGGAGATCACAGCTGGGACATGGCAGAGCAGGATGAGCACCTGGTGTAGCCTCAATTAGCTTTTGCTCTGGAGGAGGCCCCTCTTCCTCCTCCTCCTCCGAGAGCTGTTCTTGGCTGGCCATGACAGGCACACAGTATGGGGTAGGCAAAAAACCCCGGGAAAAGGGGAGAAAATTCCTACCCGGCCCTGAAGCGACCAACAAAGTTCATACTGCATTTAGGGTGGGAGGATGGGCTGCTTCATGGAAAAGAGGCAGGATGGGGGGTGCACTGTCCTTATATACTGACTCCGCCTCCCATCACATGCCTCAGCTTAGTCCATTGGACCTTGCTGATATTGAAAATTCTGGTCTCTATCATGGAGGGTATCAAAGCCCCACCCTTCCTCAAGGCTCTGCCAATCATCCTGGTGTGAAATAGTAATACTCTGTAGCAAGTTTAACTGTTGTAACAAAGTAACCATTAAGAAGTAACATGTGCCTGAACTAACAGCTGTTTAATGTCATTCAGTTCAAGTCATATCTGTTCAAACCCTTTGTTCAATAAAGTTCATATTTTGTTTTGTCTAGAGGCTTGTCTGCCATCTATATTATATCCACGCTACTATATTATATAATATTGTGGGCCTGGGTTTTAAACAGGGTGCTGTCATCAACTGTATTTGGTGGCAACGATGAGATAATAAAAGTCCCAAGCGCTTGCTACAATAGAAAGGTTATTCGTTACAAGCATCTCTCTAATTCTGGATTTAAATATGCCTTTTGCTACTTTAAATTAAAGAGTTCTTCCCTCCTCTTGTTCTTCTCTTCCCCTATTCTTCCTCCCTCTTCTTTTTTGTAGTCTCATCTCAGATTTTATTTGATAAGATTGGTTTGACATCAGTATACTCTGGGGGCATTCATATAGTAGGTTGCTCTGCGTAAGTCTTTTGCATTATGACTTTGTATAACACCATAATCCATGAAAGCTAATCTCAAGACCTTAGCACCTGATGTTGTACATCTACACCACAAGATAATCCCATTGTAAACAGTGCCTCACTCTTGCAGAGGAAACAGGATTAACATTTCATGTTTTCAAGGTAAGCCTATTTCATTTTGTCTGGCAAAGAGAAGGCTTATGGATATGTGGGGTCACCTCCTTATGAATTCCAACTGCTAAAAATCTCAAGGAGGATTTGATTGCTCTAATAAGAGTAGCTGCTGTATGGGACAGGGTAATTTGATATCAGGAAATTGGAATAGGCTTTTATCAGCCAAAGCAAAATAGATACCTGCCATTAGGACATTTCTTCATCTAGCAAAGCTATTTTAGCATTCTAAAATGAGAGCTATGCCGCAACCCATACCTCGGATTTATATGCTGCTCTATTTTGGGAAGGCATGCTTTCTCAAAATATATCCATACAGAACCAAGTAGAACCATAGAAACATTGAGATGGAAGAGAGCACAAAGGTCATCCAATCCAACCCCCTGTCATGCAGGAATACACAACTAAAACTCTCCCAACAGATGGCCATGTACTAGTTGTTGTTAACTGCTTTTGAATGGACATTGACTCATGGTGGCACCATGAGTGATACACCTCCAAGCCCCCTCCCCCATCTTCAACTGCTGTGCCTCAGATCTGTGGCCTCTTTGATTCAGTCTATTCATCTAGTATGCGATCTTCCTTTCTTTCTATTACCCCCCACCTTTCCTACCATTGTCTTTTCCAATGAGTTGTGTCTCCACATTATGGCGCTAAAGTACAACAGTTTTGACTTAATCATCTTGGCTTTTGGACCCAAGAGTGCTGTAAAATAGAGGAACCAGAAAATCCCAGTGCTCTCAGAAACATCACGTTGCATTTAGTCTTTTGGAAGTGTGCTTAACTAACTACTTCTGGCCAATTCATTTTAAATGAAACACCATAAATCACATTGCTATGAAATTGTCTAACAACACATTCAGTCTAATAATATAGAATGTGAAGTGGGAAAGGCCATATCAAGATATGCATTAAGTGACAATATGGATGCAGCTTATTTTGACAATTTTGGCGGGGTACAGACCGCAGAAAGAGCCGCCAGGGAGGCACCTCTCCTTGCTCCGCAGCAGCGCCGCAGCAACCAAACTGTGCGACGCTGCTGCGCAGCAAGAAAGGAGTGCTCAGAAGCGGCTCCTTTTTGTGGCGCAGTTGCAATGCCACAAACCTCCAGAGGCGTCCGGATGGTGTTGCAGCTGTGCAGTGTTGTCTGGACACCGCAGCTGTGACATCATAGCTGTGTGCACCATGTAGATGGTGCTGCACAGCTGCAACGTCCTCATCAGATGCGAGGGGCGTCTGGAAGCACCGCCCCTCGCACGTGACGAGGGCATCCTATAGCGCCCATCTGTTCAGCGCCTTTGACAATTTTGTTCATATGGCTACACTGGAGTTAATGCCAGGACAATTCTACCCGCAAACACATAATATATGAGCACTCATACTACAGACATACTTATGCATATCCACATCTGCAGCCTTCCTCATTTGCCTACCAACATGTTTGAGCTGTGCCATATTCCCCTATTCCTAATGTGTATATTTGTGTATTCTTATGTACATAGAAAAATGCATGCATTTCAAATATGCACAAAACCGGCAATCCACAACACTCCTCTAGTTTCCTTGCATATTCCTGATCATGAATGGATCTTTACAGGGTAAATACCTTTACAACCCCATTTATTCACAGAAGTTTAAAGATGTGGGTGCATCAGTTATCTACTGATGTTAACTGTACCTGATGTATAAAATATGGAGTTACCCTGCATTGTAAAATGTCAATAACAAAAGACATTAGACCTAAACAGTCCTAAAGGTAAAGGAGAGATGAGATCCAAAGTGGAAGAACTGCCTTTTCTTATGCCCTGTTCTATTTACACTTGTAGAGTAAAAAACAGATGATCATTTTTCCTTTTTCCCTCAACATTTTATGAACATTTACCTCCCACTGATTTCAGCATGAAGAAATAAACACTCTATAAGGGCTGTTTCCATATACAGTGAGCCCTTGTTATCCCTTGTTTGGTTCCAGCACTCCGCGTGGATACCAAAATCCATGGATGCTGAAGTCCCATTAAATACAATGGATAGTAAAATGGTGTCACTTGTATAAAATGGCAAAATCTAGGTTTGCCTTTTGAAATCTATATATTTTTGAATATGTTCAAGCTTGGATGCTTATATCCATGGATAAAGAATCGGTGGATAAAGAAGGTCAACTGTACACAGTTAGAGCAGTTTGATCCCATTTTATGTCATGGCTCCAGCCTGAAGAATCCTGGAACTGTGTTTTCTTGAGGTACTTAGAATTCTCTCCCAGAGAATCCTGGGGAGTACTTTAGTAAATTCAAAGTAGCTCACCAAACTACATATTGCAAGATTCCATCAGGCTGAGCCATGACAGCTAAAGCAACATCAACATTCTATAATTGTGTAATGTGGATAAACCCCAGTTCCAGGGTAATTTCCCCTGGTAACTCAAACAAGGAAAATGGGAGGGCCTTGGGCCCTTTGAATGAGTACCCTTTCTTGGAATGCCCTTTGCCTATCTCTTAAATTAAAATTTAAAAAAGAGATACATTTAAGTCTAAATGGGAAGGTGGACATAGCCCAACCATTCCTTGTGAGGTTGGAGGTTCACCTAATAGTTCTGGATTGCATCCTAAATCAAAAGGCATCAACAGAGAAGCTCTGTAATACATATTCTTATTTTTTACTGTTTTAGTTCCCAAAAAGCACATCAGCACAGTAAATTAAAGAAGATGGAAAAATCATGATGGAAAAATGGAAGAAAGGCAGATGAATGAGCTGATGGCAAGAAAAGAATAACATGTTTTTTTCTTGGAATTTTCTTCCTAAGCCCGAATTTTCTTCCTAGACTGAAACAGAAATTGTCTCTTTATTATTGCCACTCACATTTTTGCTCAGCCATTAATCTTAAATTTCATTATGTAGATGGAATATTGAAATTTGTGGAAACAGTTATCTAACTTTCTCCTTTCATATTAGCCAGACTGTATGCAAGGTATACTTATGTCTGGGTTCCAGCAAGGAAAGCATAATCAGCAGAATATCTTTCAACATCCTTTCTCTGCAAAGATTTACTGAGTAGTCTCTAATGTACACTGACAGGTCCTGCATAAAGATTACAGAAAGATACAGATCAATATGTCAGATTGCAAAAATATTCTTCTGTACTTTTGATTCAGAGATAATAAATTAGAGCCACTATGTTTTAGTGCTCTATCTCAATTGTTCATTGTGAAAGTCAGTTGAGTCATAGAAACTTCTTTTGATTGCTAAAATACAAGCAATGGGACAAGCAGGTGATGGTATAACACTAGAAATTTATAATCTAACTTCTGAATTGCACATTGTTCATAAACATGAAGATTTCAAAGTAGTCTCATCCTGATCGAGCCTTTTGACCCATAACAAGAAAATAGTTAAAACCCCTTTGGAGAAGTCAAACAGCTTAACCCTTGGTGAATGGCCATTTTTAATTTTATTATTTTATTCCATTTTCATGTTTGCTGATGCTTTTTAAAAATCCTGTGGCCCAGGATTATTTAAAAAGGCATTGCGTGAGTTATGAGGTATTTTCTGAGACTACTTGGATTCCAGTGTATCGATGGCTAGCAGTAGAATTACCATGAAGCATGGTTAGTATTCTAATCTAGAGATTAATCTACATTTCTAATATTTCCTGATTCCACTCAAAGATCTAAAATTCTCCCCACAACCAGAGTGTGCCACTTCTGCTTCTTGACATCACATGTCTTCTGAAAATGGCAAGGATCATTTTTACCCCATTGTACAAAAGATGCCTGGTAGAGGAAAAAAACAAATACATTCCTTGTGATAGCAGAAACCAACAAGGACTCAATCTGGCTGTAAAATGGGTGGTTGGTCAGCTGAGTACAGGCAATCTTGGAGAAGTCTCATCCACAGGGTCACAATGTGTTGAGGTCAACTCAAGGTCAGTTAACAACAACATATGTTCCTCAGTCAGATTTTGCCTTTCAAAAGATATATTATTTCCACATATACATTCTTGACATAACCTTCAGTTATACTGTGCTATATACTTTTGAGTGTGTTACACCAGGAGGTATCCAAGTATCTAGATGAGTAACATCCCTTTGTCCTGTCTATACAACAGTAGTTAGGGTGGTCTAAGTTGCAGTTCCATCCTGGGGCACAGTCCAGCTGCCCTTCTGCATCTGGGCAGAAGTTACTCTAACTTGCCTAGGTTCATAAAGACAGCCAGAAAGCACCTGGTTCACCATCAGTGACTGGGGTGGAATAGAAATATTCCCAGGAGCTCTCAACTCTCTCAAAATATCACGCCACTAAAAACATACAATGAAACAAATCGTACTCCTGAAATTTGGCAGCAAACCACTAAAAGCCCTTCCTTGGTCATTTTAATGGTAATTACAGAAGGTTGTAGGAAACAAAAGAGCCCTACAAACACTGCCCACAGTTGGTTTATTGCCAACTGTTCTGGCAGCACAATATCCTCTAGAAATGTCATGTTCTCTATGTCTTTTATGATAACCACCTTTATCAAGTGTAGATCAGAAAAGGAATAAAATCAGCACTCTAATGATGAAAGGGTCTTTTTGACATTGAATCTTATTTTTCTCACGTGCATTTTTCCTCCTACACTGCCTTATTTCTTTGTGGAAGCAACATGAAATAATCTAATTCTGTGGCTGAGTCAAGAACTAACATGGTTTATATATACTTGAGTTGTCTAATTTTAGATGAAGTATAAAGGAAGGTTGTATATTAAAATACAAATCAAAAGGTATTCCATTTGCTGTGGTAGCATAAAGACTAGATCTGTCTGACTCTCTAATTCAGCTGTCATAATCGCTTAGAGATGTCACTGACCTCCCATGGAAATTTCTGTCACATTCAAAAAAGGGGGGAACAGCATTAAATTGTACCCTATCACTGACTTACAATTAGATAAAAAGTAACATGAGGCCACTGAAAGAGTATTTAACAGTATTGCATTTTATCATCTCTGTACTGTCACTAGTCCCACCTTATCTTTCAGTTTGAAAGCATGTAAAAGTGAAAGTAGATAAATAGGTACTACTTTGGTGGGAAGATAACAGCATTCTGTGCAGTTGTGCTGGGCGCTGGAGTAGTCCTTGGAAAATGCTCATTGTACACCTTCATAACGGAGATGAGTACCACTCCCTACAGTCAGTTATAACTAGACATACATATCAAGGGGAAATTTTTACCCTTACCTTTTTACCAGTAATAAACTCATATACCAAAGTTTGGTTAGTGCAAAAATAAATGCAAAACTGCAGGTTTCCTATGGTTCTACTCAATGCAATGTTATGGTGTCCTCTGTTTTCATTGTTCTAAGGTAAATTCTGTTGCTTATGTAGACAAAGCAACAACAACAACAACAATAAAAAAATATTTATTTATATCCCGCTTCTTCCGCTTTGAGGATCGAGGTGGGTAACAGCAAAGTTAATACTATATACAACAATAAAAACAAGACCCACAAGACCCCGACCCAACCCTCCCTCCCAACTATAAAATTAAACAGTAAAAGATGGGTTAAAAGGTACATAACAATACATCAAAATTAAAAAACAAACCAGAAATAAGAAAAATAATAAAAGGAAAAATAATAAAAAGAGGGGGATTCAATTGGTTCTGGACATTATCAATCGGGGAAGGCCTGTCAGAAGAGAAAGGTTTTTGTCGCCTTTTTCAGAGCCTCAAAACCCACAAAGAAGGCATCAGCTGACTTGGAGAAACTCCAGGATTGAAGAATGCAGAGGAGGAGGAGGAGGAGGAGGCAGTGGCTAGGAGAACCCTCAAAGTACTGCATGAGGACTGAGTGTATCTACATCACGGTTATAGCAGTCTGATGTACTTTATCTGCTTGAGCTGTTGCCACACTGCAGAGTTAATCCAGTTTGACACTGCTTTAACCCTCATGGCTCAATGCTATGGAATCTTGGGATCTGTAGTTTGTTGTGGCACCAAAGGTCTCTGATAGAGAAGGGTAAATGTCTCTCCAAATTACAAATCCCAGAATTACATAACATTGAACCATGGCACTTAAAGCAGTGTCAGACTGCATTAATCCTGCACTATAATGCACCCATGGATTCCACATTCTACAGATTCATGGCATTTGTTGTGTAATGGGGGGTTTACAATTTTCTGCTAACCAGCTCTTAGTACTGTATTTCATAGAATACACTAAAGCTCTTTAACAGAAAATTCTAAGCACCCTGTCATTCATGGACATGTACTAAAGCTCATTAAACAGAAAATTCTGAACACCACATCAAATTACAAATCACATTATTATTTAGGCTGGAGCCACGACCATTAAAGTGGTACAATATGGCTATACCTGTGGCAATGGTATACTGGTTAACTATTGCAGGATAGAGGGATGAAAAAACAGGCGGAATTGGTAATCAGTCAATATGAATGGTAATGTGGTAATGTAACTTGCTAACTAGAACAGTGACTAGATCTCTTCTGCAGTGGAACATTTTCTGGTTCTGGACTTAGGAAAACAGACATTTTCAATCAGTATTAGACAAAAAATGCAGGGGCAACATAGACATAGGAGATTATCACACGGGAATAAGAAACAGGAGAAAAGCACTATGCTCTTGTTATGTTTGTATGATCGCAGGAATATTTCCACATGACATCATGCACATACCGTACTTATCCTGCCATCAAAGTGTTATGCTAGTGCAACTTCTCATTAACAACAAAAAAGCATTAATAGCTTGCCAATCGCGCTTCATTAGTGCTGTTGCGAACATGTGAAAGGCAATCACATTTCAATAGCACAATTGAAAATCCATCATTAAACCTTCTGGAAATAAATTGAATCTCCCAGATCCTCAGCATGTTGTTCAGCAGAATCACTTCCTGTGTCACACTTGTGAGTCACAAGACACTTCTGTAGTGGCAAGAGACTACCCTTTTTTTTCTTTCCAACTGCAACCTCTTCTTTTGAAATGCGGATGTAATCGTTTTACCATTCCTAAATTGTTAATGCCCCATTACTGTGACACCATGTGAAAGTAAGTGTTGCAATTTCACCATCGTTCTTCCTAAAAAAAATAAAATTAGACTAGTGCTATTAAAGTGTAAATAGCCCTCGTGTGATAATCTCCATAATTTTTTTTCTAAAAGCAACTACGCAGATAATTTTTTTCTCTCCACCCTATTATCCACTCTGCCACATCTTCCATAGAAAGCATCCATGCCTTCCATTGGTGAAAGGAAAAACAATGGATACTAGATATGCACCATTTGAAAAAAGTGGAAGGGAAAAGAGAGGAAAATGCAAGTAACTTCTTTTTCCAAATTATTTTTTTTTCTTTTAAAATTATAAATTTATCTTTAAATAGCTGCTGTTGCCAATGGCATGAGGTCACCTGTATTAGACTGAAATGGAGCCTGGACTTTTTCAATTGCTTATTATGTTTACAACCTTCATTTTACATTCATAGATAAAGATAGCCAGTTGTTAAATTATGAGCAGCTCAGTTACAACTCTGTAATTGCCTAGTCCTGTGAATTCTAAAAGGATACACTACCGGTCATCTACAAAAGGCTTACTTTTCTTTCCATTGAGGCAGCACACTACATGATAGTGTAGAACAGTTTTTTAAAAAAAAGATGCAAAGATGTTTACTCTGTCAGAAGCAGTAGAGCAATAAAGGCCACTACAACTGAACAAAACAAAACAAAGTAAGTGTCACAAGATAAATGAAAATCATCTCAGCTGGTATTCTGTATATAAGATTACCCTTCCTAAAATTGCACTAAATTGGCACTAATTTGGAAATCTCAGCTTTGAAGTGCTCCTAGCTCAAGAGTCTAGAGATTAGAAATTTAGAAGGAGATAGTCACACTTGGGTTGAACAAAATATATTTACAACACAGCAGGAGAAATGTTTTATATTATTCTCGCTGTTTTGTGGCTTGTTGTCAAATGACTAATGCCAAGCGGAAAAACACAGAAGCAAATATGATTATACTTAACACCTTCATGTTTATGTGATCAACTACAAAATAGGAAATCTGGGCTAATGGAAATAAGAGCATCAACATTTGCTCCTGTCTATTTTATACATTGTTTAATAAGAAAGGCTTTGGTGGGGGCAAAGGAATGTAATTATATGTCAGGCTTCCCCAAGTGTTTTTTTGATAAGCGAAAGAGTTCACAAACACTAAGTAATGCCATGTTAGGACCTTGTAAAATCTGCTTTCCAGTTCTTTGGGTTCCAAACACAGACATACCTGTCATAGAATCATAGAACTCGAAGAGAGCTGAAAGGCCACCCAGTACAATTCCCAGCCATGCATGCCATGCAGGAATACACAATCAAAGAATGTCATGCTTAAGGAAATGAATTTTGAATTGAGATTTCAAAGCCCTCCCAAACTCCTTCTGTCTTTCAAAATAGAACCCTCTCTTTTTAGAGTATATAAAATAATGATGTCCAAGGAGTACAGCACAGTACCTTTTTACACCATCCTACAGACCACAATAACTTTTTACACCACTCCACAGTGAACAAAACTTCCAGAATAGCTTACAATAGTCGTGAGTATGTATGTATGTGCATGCATTTTAAGATTCATTATTTCATCTTTTTGACCATCATACCCTCTCAAGGTACCTAACAAGAGTAAATTCACATACATAATTCAACTAAAACCTAGGCCTGATACAGACAGGCAAAAAGCACCATCCTGGGGCTGATTTAAGAGCTCAGGAGAGTGAAGTGTCTCCACACTCCCGAGCCCTACCATGCCCTCCCAGTGTGCCTTCAGATGGTGCACGAGCTGATGACGTGTGTTGTGCACCGCATCCAAACAGCATGGTGCACAACTGACATCACCACGCCACTGCAGGGTGCTAATGATGCCTTGTCAGCGGCAGCAAAAGGAGCCACGTTTTGCAGCTCCTTTTTGTGAGCATATGTGCGGTGTCCACGGCAACGGTGCAGGGGATAAAGGGGTGGCCTCTGTCTGCCCCTTTCCCCCCCATCTGTCCAGTCCCTTAGTTTACATGTCAAAAATGTACTAGTATTAAAATTGTGTTTGCATATCAATGGAAGGGCAACAGATAGGGATCAAACTTGGCCACTCTTTGTAGGAAGTTCCATAAAGACTAGATAGATAGATAGATAGATTAGATTAGATTAGATAGATATTACAGAAGAGCAATAAAAAGTAAGCAGAGTAATAAAAAAACATTGCTACTACTACATCTCCACTATGCAGGGTCCTGGCCACAGTCTTTCTAATAGCAACTGAAAAATTAAAATAATTAAAAGAATATAATAATAATAATTTGTTTTATTTATATACCGCTATTCCAAAGATCATAGCGGTGAACAGCAAGTAAGCTAATTAGCAAGTAAGCTAATTTGCCCCCAACAGTCTGGGTACTCATTTTAGCGACCTCGGAAGGATGCAAGCCTGAATCGAGCTTGGGCCATTTTGCTGGTCTTGAACTCGCAACCTTGTGGTTTTGAGTGAATGGCTGCAGTACAGGCATTTAACCACTGCGCCACCATGCTCTTACTAGTCCTTTTTAAATTAGTTTTTTCTATTCTTCTGTGATGGTTATCAATACATCTAGACTTTGCATAAATTACATGTCACCTTTCACATAAAATAGCATACAGAAAAGGGAAGGTAGGACTTTCTTAAAGATGTAGCTCTCGGCTTATTTTGTTTTCTCACTCAAGAGCAAAAATTGTCAAATGTTATGAGAAGTGAATCAGGCATTTTAAAATATTTTTTTCTTATTTTGTGAGGTAAACATTTCATGAAAGATGTCTATCCTCCCAAATTTATTTAGATAAAATACATGTTTTGCACAAAACAGTGGGTTTGTAGAAAATACAACTTTTTTGCACGGAATACAATAGCATAGTGCACAATACAATGTGTTTTCTTTTTTCCCAATGAAATACATCATTGACATTATATGTATTTTTGCTGCTATAGCTGCCACTAAGCAAAAAGGACATGCAATAGAAGAAAATCTAGTGGCAGTGACAGTATTTTCAGTATCACATTTTGACCTGTTACTTTTTCACTAAGTTACCTCTTGAAGGAAACAAGTAATTTTACAATTTTCTTCTTACTCTGACTTCAAAAACCATGCGATTTTTGAATGCTGTTCATAATTCAGGACTAATTCTGTGCAACATTTACATGTGGTAGTTTTAGCAGAAAATAGTGTTTTCTACACATGAAATATTATTTCATGTTTTGTCCTGCAAAGAAAATGTTGCTTTCTATGCAAATCAATCACCTGCTAATTTTGTGCACAATAAATGTTTGGTTATACCATTTTTTAAACAAATAACATAATTTTCTGTACAGGAAATAACATTTCTGCAGAGAAATAGTATGTTGGCGTGGATGTGAGGGCGATTTGTCTGCAACATCTGTCACCCCATTGATCACCAGGGTTGATTCAGCTGATCTATCTGGTTAGGTAGGTGTCCCCTTCCTCCCTCACAGCTCTATGTGCATCCTTCCCGAAGCTGCGGGCTTGATGGAAGAGGATGACAATTCCAGATGGAAGGAGTGTACCGTCCTTCGAAGAAAGGTAAACTACGCTCTCCTACTAGAACCTCCAAACAAGCTCTAATAAATATTTTTGAATAATAAATATATTTTTACCAGATATACCCTCAGGAAATATGCATGAATTCATACATGTTCAGAGTACACTTGACTATCAAGGATAACTTTGATAAATTGATTATGTGTGCTGAAATTGTTACTGAGCCTTTATTGCCCCGAATCAGAACCACATCACAACATGAGGTGCAAATGAACCAGAATCAGAAATGAACCAAAACATTTAATGGGTTGGCCCCCTGATATTCAGATGGACTCATGCAGAGCAACATTTCTCACCTGTCTGTTTTCTTTTATATGAGTGGTATCTAAAAACACTGAAACCAAACAAACTGACAAAAAATGTAGCTTGCTACAAAGTATAATTAAGCCTTCTGGATCCCACAGCAGCTAGAACACTGAGTTAAAAAACTGTAAGTCTACCAAAAATCTTTCCAATTTCAATAAAGGTCACCTACTTTTGGCATAGTACATGGTATTTTCCAACAAATTTTAAGTATACTGGAAGAGTAAAGTTGTATCTTCTCCTGAGAATGATTTTAAAAAGGGAAGCACTTTCTTTTGTAGGCCCTTCTTTCCCAAGGTCATACTGGACATCTTATCCTAGCTACATCTGAAGCATCTACCACTTATTGTTGTGGAGGGGGAAAACCTATCTGGACTTTACACACAAAGGAAGGTGTGTAAATGACTGGACACCTATTCAGGCACCTTTTTTCCCCTTCACACAAATATGATAGTATGCAGAGACCATTCTTCCTTTCACATTATACACTTATACACAAACCCCACTATCATGTTCCCAACCCCCTATTGTCCTTTCACTGGGGAAAGGTCTGAATAGCATAATCCTGTCCAATATATATAGGCTTCCCTCATGATATATAAATCTGATCTCTTAGACCTTCAGACCTCCATTAATGTGGACACAGATAAAAATACCTGAACAGGGCACAGGAGGGTTCTAGAAATAGGAAGCCATAAGCTTGGATAGATTTCCACCTGCAATGGGGGAAAAACTTGCATGTAGGCTGCTTTGGGGTTAGTATTTGTTGATAATCACACATGGTTTTATTCAGTGTGGAAAAAAATTATAAATTAAGATCTCTCATTTTGAGCACCAATTTGTGATTCAGCTTTAACTTTAGTACATCAAAGCCTTTCAGAATTTAACGTCTTACAAATGTGGTTTAGATTTTAATAGGCTAGCAATCTGTTGGTTACTCCCAACTAGAGGAGACTCATTCAATCAGTTATTGAATGGTCAGTCAATGCATACATAAACCTTATTGATTCAGTGGGCTTTATCTACTCAGGCCTTAAAAAAGGATTTAGGAATTGGTTAGAAGCATCCAAATGAATGATCAAATTTAATTCCAAAAAATACTACTCAGAAGTGAAACTTTAGGGACAAGAATTGGGAGGGGCCACTGTGAAATCTGTGGTCCATTTGGCACTGTGGCACCTTACTAAACCAGGGATGGGAAATCTCTATGCACAAGATTCTTCAGTACCTTTTTCCCATCAGAGAGAACAAGCCATTAAAGCCTATGAAGCTATTGTATAGAACAGTGATTTGAATAAATGCTCCTAAAAGTAAAGCAGATATACAAAACATAGGGACATTATTTTCAATAGCAGCTCCTCCTTATATATAGCATGTAGTTCCTCAGACTGCTATTCTACAATCAGTGAGAATATCCCAGGTGTAAGTGGCTTGTGAGGATTTCAGTTTAACCTCCATTAGGAATTCAGAAGAAGGGAAGGGAATACTCACTGTGGAAAGTAAGTCTCTATTAGATTAGGGTTTTGTCATTTAATCTATGTTACAGTGGCAGAAAATAACCTTCCCTTGTCTCATGTGGAAATGCCCTGAAGCCAGCAAAATGTATTATTTTAATCATATATTTGACAGTCTCTGCTTGTAAGGCTGTATTTATGTAAAGCACAGTAGCTTATTGTTATGAGGCTGTTGATTACCTGAAGGACTTCTCTGCTACTACAGTGATCAGACAGACAAACACAGCAGTATGCCATGTAATATCGCCATTTGACATGTTCTTCTTTTGTCATTGCTGTAGGCATCAGAGCCTGTTGCTGAGTTGAGAATAATGCAATTTGAATTTCAAGTAATAAAAAATAGCAAAACAATGCCTATAATAAGGCTTCTATGGGAAGAGCAAACATAAGCTATGTATGTGAAAAAAAGAATTCCTTTATAAATGTGATCTTTTAATAAAAGGAATTCCACATAACTACAGCAAAGCTCTGTGTTATAAAAGTGTCTCATGTTAAGAGTTTCCTTGTCAACTTTATTATATTCAATGATGCTTGAGAAGTAGGCAAATTCATCTGAAGTCTCATACCTTTCATGTCTTCTAGAAGGTATCTGCTATTTGTATGAGGTACTAAAAACCAGTGATTTATATTTATCACCTACCAAATGATTATTTGATTATTTCATGAGTACATTGCAACCCAGAACTTGTGTACTATCTGTCAATCACAGTGATTAGGAAATCAGTCAGGAGACCAATGAACTTGTTTTTGTAGACCAATGCTGCAAAAATACAGAGAGATAGGATGTCCCAAGACATTATGCTGTTTAAGCTGAAGGAAAAGTTTCCACCCACCCATCCTTGCTTTCACATACAAAAGCCAACTGAACTAGCAGGTATATCTTACATTTGTTCTGGCAACAGAACAAAATCCTTAATCACATCTAGGGGTACCAGGATTGCATAGAGGTGTAAGACAAGCTGTGTAGCACATACAGCTCTGTCTTCCAAATTATGGGTGGCTAGTGGGCCACCTTCACTGTTTCTAGCATATGCCACCTGACTTGAGACTGTTGCATCATTCTGACCAATGGCATGGCTGGCCTTGCAGTGAGTATTTGATCAGAGGGCTTCATTTGAATTAGTCAGGCACATATTCTACCATACTACATACAATATCTTGCATATTTCATTTAAACAACTATGATGAAAATAGTTCCAAGTTTTGCACTAGAAATTCTAATTTTCTTTTTGCAGTCTGGGTGTGAACTAAGATAAGAAACAGATTCATAGTGAGTTTCATCTACTTCTACTGCATTTCTTTAATTCAGCTATCTTGAAGCTGCATCCTTCCAAAGAGACAAGTAGCTTTCCTGTTTCTTCATCACTTCCTAATAGATTTGTCATTTTCTTCCAGTTGTATTACTTATGACACTTTTAGATTTATTAAAATATTCTAATCCTGTGTCTATTTCCTCACATGGAAAAATATATGCGAGATATCTTTCCTCATACATTGTTACTTAGGTGGGTTACAAACTGCCATAAAGTACGTATTCATTACGTATTAGGGTTAGGAAGGGGCGGTCCTTCCGCACCTCCCTAACCCTAGTACGTAGTGAATACGTACAATATGGCAGCGGCCGTTCTACATGGCCACCGCCATATTGACGTAGCGGAGGCTATGCATCCGCACATTGTGCAGCACTTATGACATCACGAGTGTGCCATTGGCACCTCACGGCGTCATAACTGCGCCACAGGAAGAAGCTCCATTTTGGAGCTTCTTTTTTGCTCCGTGCAGGAGTCACGCGGTTTGGCTGCTGCGGCTCCCTTGTAGAGCAAACAGCAGCGCCAGCAGACCGCCACAAAGCGGCGGTCTGTAACGCACCATAGTTGTCTCACTCTGTGATAATACTGTCTTTTTCACACATCCTTTGTATTTATTACTTAACTACTGTTTTGGAGTATTTATCCAAAGTGTATCTTACACATATCAGTGCACTATCTTATTTATTTATATATTACATTTATACTCAGTCTTTACTTCAATGAAGTGAAAACAATGTGCATAGCTCTCTTCACTATTTTATCCTCACAACCTTGTTACACCAAGATAGAAAGTGACCCAAGATCACAGAGGGAATTTCATGTCTCAGTGAAGACTCGAAGCTGGATCTCCCAAACTTCAATCCAGCACTTCTGCCATTACATTAGAATGAACTATCAAGCAACACACAGCAAATATTTAGCTATCTTAATATAACCTGACATTATTATCTTAAACCCAGTTCCACAACTGTGATGAGTAATCCTGACCCTGCATGCTGTGTGCCCCTCTATCCATTTCCCATTTGTAGACATACAGAAGGCTGCTTTATACTATTTCAGGCTTCCACAACATGATGTCCTTCAAATGTGTTGGACTCTCAACCCCCTCATCATTTCCAATCAGCATAGCTGATGGGACCTAGTTGGAAGATGCTTCATACATTTTAAGGACCTATCCAGAGTGAATGGAACAAACAGGAATTTAAAAACACAAATTATTTAGGCACATTACTCAGATACCTCTGATGCGGTACTTGGTGGCAAAACTGGGTTACTTCTCAAATGTAGGTCCTTAGCCTGGGTGGGTGTTAGAATGGCTCTTAGACTGGCAACTAGTATCCACAAAATAACAAACTCCAACTAAAGAACCCTCTTCACACAAAGTTTGGGAATCTGATCACGAGGGCTCCCTTTGCTGGCAACTACAAAGCTGGGAAAGAGTCGAGCTGACATCCAGTGGCATGGACTCATTCAAGTCCCTTGACACATCCTCAGGCCACAGCAACTGAAACAGTTACTATGTAACTAAAGACGTACAGGTCTAACAAGTTTAAGGTCAAGTTCAACAATGCCATACTGCAGCTATAAAATGTACTAGGCACATGCATCAGGAACATTAAGAACAAGCTAATAAAAAGAGCAGATTGGAAATGATCAATGTACATCTCCATCCACAAAAAAAGGAGATACAAAAGACTGCAGCAACTATATACCATAGCACTGATCTCTCACACAAGCAAAATTATGCTCAAAATTCTGCAACATAGGCTTCAACTATACATGGACAGAGAAATACCAGAAGTCCAAGCAGGGTTCAGGAAAGGAAAACGTACTAGGAACTACATTGTAAACATCTGATGGCAAATGGGACACAGCAGGGAATTTCTAAAGAAAATCAGCTTGTGCTTTATAGACTACAATAAAGCCTTTGACTGCATATATCACAAAAGGCTATAGAATGCCCTTAAAGACATGGGAGTGCCAACACATCACATAGTTTTGATGAGGAATCTGTACTCAGTACAAGAGGCTACAGAATAGAACATGGGGAAATAGAATGGCTCCCAATTGGCAAAGGGGTTAGACAAGGCTGCATTTCATCATCCTACTTGTTCAACTTATATGAAGAGCATAATGTAATAAAAACAGACTTGGACACAGAAGTAGGAGGAGTGAAAATAAGAGGAAGGAATATCAACAATCTAACATATGCAGATGACACAATATTACTAGCAGAAAACCTCACAGACCTGGAACACCTACTAAGGAAGATCAAGGAAGCAAATGCAAAGGCAGACCTATTGTTGAACATAAAGGAAACAAAAATAATGGCCATGGAGAATCTACACAAATTTAACTTAGACAATGAGGAAATAGAAGTAGTAAAAGAATGCTCATACCTGGGATCAAACATTGATAGGAACAGGGACTACAGCCAAGAAATCAGAAGTAGATTAAGAATGGGGAGAACAGCTATGAAGGAACTAGAAAAGATTATAAAATGCAAAGATATGCAACTGAGGATAAAAGTTAGAATTATACAAGCCATTGTATTCCCTGTTACCATGTATGGATGTGAGAGCTGGACAGTTAAGAAACAAGATAGGAGGAAAATCAATACATTTGAGATGTGGTGCTGGAGAAAAGTGCTGAGGGTCCCATGGACAAACAAATGGGTCATAGAGCAGATCAAGCCAGAAATCTCCCTGGAAGCCAAGATGACAAAACTGAGGCTGTCGTACTTTGGACACATCATGAAATGGCATGACCCATTGGAAAAAAAACAAAAATGCGAGGAAAGGTGGAGGGAAGCAGAAAGAGAAGAAGGCCACATGCTAGATGGATGGACTCTGTTAGGGAGGTCACATGTATGAGTTTGCAAAAGCTAAGCAGAGCAGTGGAGGACAGGGAGCCTTCGAGATGTCTCAGCCACAGCATCACCATGGGTCAAAATTGACTCGAGAGCAGTTAACAACAATGAAAGAAGGAAGGACTTATTCGGGGGGAAAATAATACTAGGAAAAGTGGAGGGAAGTAGAATCTGCTCTCTCCCCATCATATAAGTTGTCTTCCAGCTAGTTTTGTTTTGGTTTTTATTCTCTCTAATTTTATGGTGTTTTTAACTCTAGAGTATTTTTATGATGTGTATATACTGTTTGTTCAAATTGTATAATGTTTTATACCCTTGTTGTAACCCGCTTTGATCTCTTTTGGAAAAGCGGGCTATAAATAAACATTATTATTATTATTATTATTATTATTATTATTATTATTATTATTATGACAATGGCTGCATGCTAGATGGATGGACTCTATTAAAGAGGACATGGGTATGGGCTTGCAGGAATTAAGCAGAGCAGTGTAGGATGGTTGGTCTTAGAGGTGTCTCATCCATAGGGTTGCCATGGGCTGAGATTGACTAGAGGGCAGTTAACAACAAACAAAATAGAAAGAAACTGTTTTCTGGATAAATGCCTTCAACACTACATGGATTAAATAGCAGCAGTACACAGAAGTGTCCCTAATATCGCAGCAATAGTGTGTCAGTGTAACAGGCAGGCATACCAGACCAAGTAAAATAAAGCCATTAAAACATTCCTCTCAAAGATAAAGCCCATTGTATTCATGAATCTCTTAGGAAGTACTTCTCCAGAAATTACTGGTTGTTGTCACAACTTTTTGAAGGTCATACATGGAGGCTGAGATTTCCCAGCATATTGCCACCTGTAGTGCTTGGTATTATCTTGGGACCCAATTAGCAATAGTTTGAAATTCAAAAGCTGGTGACAGCACTGGCCAGGAGGATACTGGAGTTAGCAATGTTATTTGGTAGGGATCAGCTGTTTCATTTTTTTAAGAACAAAACTCAGTGTTGGTGACTTCCACTGTAGCTTAGGGGAATCATGTGGTCTAGATGTGAACAAACCAAGGCCAAAGAATAGAAGTCATTCAGTGATCCACATCACAATATGACAGATCAAGTAAAAAAAAAAATGACTGCCTTCTGTTCTGTTTCTAATGTAAGTAAATTGTTTTCTGTTTCCTTCTTCTCTACTTCTAAAGAAGAATATTTCTGTTATTGTATTTTTGGCTTAATTCTCAAAAGACTAGATAATTATGCAGATTTGATTTCTGCAGAGGGAGAAAAACATATTTTTCCGTATTTTATATGTTCAGCAATTGCTATTATTGCAGTAATTGACATATAACCTATAAAAATAACTAGCATCTTTCTCTTTAGAAGCATACCATATTAATGTAATGGATGCATTTGTGGAGGCCACTGTCACATTTGTGACACTGTCACATATTAAAATTTATGATAAAGACTCATTATTGGTTTCATGTACAAGGCTTTCCATTTTCTTTTGACTTGCAGTATACAGTATATACTCATATAATTCTAGGCAAATAGAGAACTTATGAAAATAAGACTGGGGATTATGATTGCCTGGTCAGGAACTTCCCCAAACCTGAGCTATCTAGGGACAGCCCATAATGGTGTCACAGGGGATGGCTTCTGAAGTCACATCATGGACCTAATGATTTAATCAAGCATGATACATTAAGTATCTGCTACAGATTGTTCAGAGCACACCATTCAAATAAAAAAGTTCATCAAGTGACAAAATATTTTTCTGTTTAAAAATATAGTCATGTTAGTCTGTATAATCAGTACATAGAGAGATCTTGTAGCACCTTTGAGACTAACTGAGAGAAAGGGAGGATACAGATGGGCAGAAAGGAGCACCAAGATGCTACCCCTTTCTGCCCCGCATCGTTGCTGTAGCAACTGCACGAGCACGGCAACGATCCACCCCAAAAAGGAGCTGTGAAAAGCACCTCCTTTCCATGCCACTGCCAAGGCACCATTAGCACCTTGGAGTGGCGCGGTAGCATCTCGTGCACTGCCCCATTTGGATGTGGCTCACACGAGATGTCATTGGCGCGCACAGCATGTGGATGTGCACGTAACCAAAATGGTGCTGTGAGAGCACAGAGCATACAAATGCTCCACACTCCCGAGCCCTAATTATTCTCTATCTCTGGGACCATCTACATCGCAGCCATTTTGAGGATGTTTGGGAAATTTCAGTGGTAACTGGGAACCCAGCTAGCATGGCTGGATCTACCTGATGAATTAAGCTTTACAAATAAAATGATTAGTAGATATGAACTTTGGATATATGAATGTGGGGATATGAATGTGGGGATCCATACAGTCAGCCCACAGATTCCTTATCCACAGATTCAACTATCCACAGTTTGAAAATATTTTAAAAAATATCTTTATATTTAAAAAATGCAAATTACAAAGAGCAAACCTCAATTTTTTCATTTTATATAATGGACACCATTTCTATGCCATTATATTTAATTAAACTTAGGTATCCACTGATTTTGGTATCCACAGGGGGTCCTGGAATCAAACCCCAGTGAATAACAAGGATCCACTGTATTATGATTTTAAAATTGATAAAGTTTCAAAGCAACGGAACAAGAAAACTACCTGGGACATGTGACAAGTAAATGACAATCATGACTTCTACTTTCAGGTCAATAAAAAGGGCTTTGCCAGCAGTATGCTCTCTCTTGAGAGGATGAAGATTCTTAGACTTTGTTGCATCGCTTTTCTGTGGTTTTTAGGCCCTGACGATAAGCAGTGGTCATTTGCCATCTAAGTGTAGGGCCATTCCTATAAGAAAATTTATTCAACCAAGTATAATATTTTAAACTTTCATACTAGTGAATAGAGAGAGAGATTAAGTAGCATATTAAAGGTATAATATCATCCATAGCCATTTGATAAAGATGCAGCATGTTAGCACAGGCCAGGAAAAAAAATATAGCCAAGGATTTTCAGTTACCACTCATTGATTTGTAAATGCTTTAACTTGATACATACAAATTAAAGAGAAATCCTATGATGAGATTAGAGTCCAATATTAGCAAAATGTTTATCCTATTTAATTATTATAAACAACTTCTCAGTAAGTCTATTAAAAGTCACCAAAGAAAAGAACAGCTATTTTGTATAATATGGTCTATACAAATTTTCACAGTGCAGTTTCATCCTATACTTCTCAAACAGCATTAAACCACATTAGGGATTGGTCCCTCCAACAAGCCCCATTTTTCACAAAATTAATCTTTTTCCTACCTTTATATTTGGGCACTGCTGGAGGAGGCGTTCATGGGATCTATGTAAGCAGATCTTGTTTTTGTTGAGGTAAGAGAGAATTCCTTCAGTTGTTGGAAATTTTAAAAGGTTTTTTTTTGTGCACATTATTCTATTTCTGTACATCATTACCATTCATCAATTGCCTAAAGCATGTTTATAATTTTTTTTTAAAATGTACAGATTTTTCTTAACATACGTTTCAAATGTGTATATTTTGTTGGAGGCATTTTCAAAGTCCTAAAATGTTTTGATTTCTGAACTGTTCCAATGTCATCTGGTCTTTATTCATTTACATTTTGGTGCATTTTGTGGTTGTTATCGCAACCCTATGAATGAGAGTGCTCCAAG
>NC_056523.1:273457504-273558841 GCF_019175285.1 Sceloporus undulatus
TCATCCTATCATTAACAGTCCCACTTAGGTCTTGCAGATTCCAGACTGTGGCCTCTTTGATTGAGTCTATCCATCTAGGTGCAGTCTCCCTCTTTTCCTAAAGCATTCTATCTTATCAAACATTGTCCCAGTACAGATGGGTGGGAAGTGCTGTCATGGGGCCAAAAGTAGGGCTCGGGGGAGAGCAGCAACCGCACGCTCCCAAGCCCTAGTACATGCTGGCGGCTCCATCTTTATGCAACACTGTCCACATGGCATGCACGTCAATGATGTCATGCATGCACTATGTCCAAATGGGGCAGCACATGCGTGAAATCACCACAACACCCCGGGCGCTTATGACGCCTTGGCAGCATCACCAGAATGGGCTGCATTTAGCAGCTCCTTTTTGCAGTGGATTGTTGCCGTGCGGTTGTGCGGTTGCCATGGCAACAATCCAGGGCAAAAAGGGGCAGAGTCTCATCACCCCTTTCTGCCCATCTGTACCAGGCCATTATTGTCTTTTCTAGTGAGTCACATCTTCTTATGACATGGCCAAAGTACAACAGCCTTAGTTTAGTCACTCTGGCTTCTAGAGACCATTTAGCCCTGATGTGTTCTACAGTCAGGTAAAAAAAAAATCTTCCACTATAAAAAAATATGAAATACACCAAAGCTACATTGTAAACCGAATAACATGGTGATTTACAATGCCCAGCAAAAGATTACCTTGTATTTTAAGGTATCTTGTTATTCATTCTATCTTTAACTTTTCTTTCTATAGACATAACTGGAATAGCATGCAAGTAGAGTATACTGAAAGTATATGGCTAAAGTAACATTTGAATTTAAAACATCTGAATTTAAAACAATACTGAAGACTAATCTCTTCTGGCAGGCCTAGCCAGATGATTTTTAAAACTTTAAATTTTAAATGAGGAATTTTAAAATAGATTGTTTTAATATGTATGTGTCTTGATTATTCTTTTTAAACTGATGTAAGTTTTAACTAAAATTATGTTTTAACTGATGCATATTTGTTGGTCTGTTATTTCCCGCCTTGGGGAGAGTAGTGTTGTTGTTATTATTATTATTATTATTCACTTTATTTTACTTTACTTATATTCCACTATGTGTTTCTTTATTCAATTGTTTTCAGTGAAATGTCCTTCAGCACACACAAGCACTCCTTTAGATATGGGCATGATATCCCGCAATATATTGCTTTTCTCAGCAAGATCAGAAAAAAACCCAGTACTTAAACAATGCACAAATATTTATCCCAGTGTGAAGTAGGGATGCAAATCTTCATAAATATATTATTCTCAAGTCTTTGGAGTACAAAGCAAACATTCATTTTAGATAACATCATTTGATGTGTCTAAACTAACAAAATAATTATGATTTATTGTTTGCCTGTGCTAGGTGCCTTTTGTTTAAGGGGAGAAAAGCTAATATTCTTTCACACAACAGTTATAGCAAATTGTTTTGTTTTTTTAAATTGCTTTCCAGTATTTTCATTGTATATTGCATCAAAATCACTTCAACTGATTACACAGACTTACTCTTTAAGCATCTTCAGTGCATTAAATAAACCCTAATAGGTTTACTGTACATTGCATCAAAATTGCTTGAAAAGATCTGAGTTTCTCAGTAAACATTTCCAATACATTAAACAAATGCCATTTGAGCCTATCCTTCAGTGACTGCTTTATAACATCTCAAGAGACTCTTGTTAATGTTATCTTTTTGACTTACACATTTAAACAAGAAATGTTCATGCTATTTATTCTATTAATTCCAGAATCTGGTTCAGGAGTTATTGGTGCAAATATTATAGGAATTTCTTACAATTACATTCTTTTGGTAAAATTTTGTCAAACAAAATAATTTTAAGAGTTTAATTTTTAATTCCCCAGACACTTAATGAGCTGTCATACCTCAGTACAGTCAAGTAGGTTAAGGCTTATGTTAAATAATGACAGCAGTCCCCAGCATACTTAGGTGCATCATTTGGGGGGACAAAAGCTGAACCCCTTTCCCACCAATTGGCCATGGGGTATACTCAGATGTGCCCCAGTTCATTATGCAACCAGGGAAGAAAGAGCAATGCCCACCCACTCTATAAAGCAGTTTCATCTTCCCTGAACTAGGGTATGACTGTCCAACTGCTTGATGACTGAGGAGCTGTGCCTGCTTCTACTCAGGTACTATTGAACACTCCAGGTGGGGGAAGTTAAGCAAAGAGGTACAGGATACTTCCTTTCACAGTGTTGCCAGAATATATATGTAGGTATAACTGGAGATTACACTATTGTATGCCACCAAAAAAATTCAGATCTCTAGTTTCAATGATTTTTTTTAATCCCATTTTGGTTTAAGACTAGAGTTAAGCCTATCTCATGCTAGATCAAGCTCAACAGACCCAATCAACTGGAAGATAAGGTATGCCCTGTGACAGTGATACTGTTGTGCAACATCACAAATTGTACTTTCTCAAAATATCCTGGTTGCTCATGACCAATTCAATTTAGGATTTGACACAGTAATTCAGACCCACCTTTGTTCACTCAAGATATATCTAGTACTGGTGCAATCAGGACTCTGGCTCCAGACCACAGCTTGGGAATTCTTGTTGCTTGTAACTAGCAAAAAAAAAATGTGCCACCTGATGCTATATTATCTTATGAAGCATCTCAGATTTCTTTTATTGCTGGAGGCATTCTTGTGTGGATTTGCATGTTCTTGCTTTCTGCTTACATCAGTAGCTGACAGGATGAAGAAAACCGTGGACTGGCAAAAGCTGGACCTCTTAGCACCCACCAGGTACCTAAATGCTACTGTCAAAACCTGGCAGCAGCACCAGATCAATTGTATCTGCAGCACCTTTCAGAATGCATCTTGCCATATCCTCAGACAACATTGCCCCCTCCCAAGTTCCAACTTTACAGAGATATCAGCTACAGATATTTCAGCAGAGGAAGGGATAAGAGGTCCAAGGTTGGATCTCTTCCTCTGAGGGTAGACCTCTTTTTGCACCCATGTAAGGGAGAAAGGATCCAATTAATGTCAGGACTGTGGTCCTAGAAATCATAGCAGTACAGCTGCAGTCATAAACTGAGAAGAACTGTAGCATGCCATTTGGAAAACACTGAAATCTAGTGGACATCCAAATTCCAACCTGCAGATAAATTCATGAGAAAAGAAATTTGGAAAAAGTGCATTCTTCAAACATCAGTATCCATAATAATATGAAAGTCTTTTCTAATCAGCAAATAACATTTCCAAAACACATTCTTCATAGTTTTCATTTTTGCTATCTCTTCTAGAAAATTGTAGTTCAGAATAAACAATCTATCTGTTCTGAAATACATATACATCCCTTTATTCAAACTCCAAAAGGAATATGTCAGCTTAGCAAAAAAGAGTCTTTATTGTTGCATGAGAGCTAAATTCATTTGCCCTGTAGTTAACAAAAGAGATTGTTCTAAAGACTAAGTGTTTTATGAATAATTTAAATGTGTATAATATTTAAATTCAAAATATGTAGCAGAATATCCTGCTGTTAAAATCATTTCACTTCACAAAAAAATAAATGTGACAGTCCATTAGTCTAATTGCATTGCCTGTTCTGAGAAAAAACTACACTGAAAATTTTAGAGGACCATTCAGTCCATGTTGTTGTCTGCCTTCAAGGTTGTTATTGTTGTTGTTGTTTTACTTATGGTGACTCTAAGGCAAACCACACAGTTTTCTTTGTAAGATTTGTTCAGACTGGGGTTGCCTTTGCCTTGCCCTGAGGTTGAGAGCATGTGACTTGACCAAGATCACCCAGTGGGTTTCCATAGTTGAGCAGGGATTTGAACTGTCCATAGACAACTGTATTTTTCCATATGGTAATGACCACCAGCATATTCTGAACTCAAACTTTAAACATTGTCCTACATCTAACGGCAATCAATTGGGAATCAACCTGTATTGAAATGTAGAATCTTTTCAACCACTTTAATCTAAATATTATTATAACTTTTATGAAAGGTTGGAAGTAATGAGTTAGTAGTAAAACAATTAACTGTAACTACAGTAGTTACTTTTGGGAATTATTAGGTGGCACAAAGGGGCAAAACAGACCACCCACCCCTTTGTGCCACCATCTACTATTTCATGCTGCCCAGCTGCCCATATATGAACCAGCTTCCAGGCACTCCAGCAGCATGGTGTTTACCCAGCACATGCCACTAGAGTGCCTGAAAGCCAGCTTCCATCTGTGGCAGGATAGAAAAGCTGGAGTTCTGTCAGTACAAAAAGAAGCAGCTATTTGCTGCTTTTTTTTTTGAGACAACAAAAAGGTGAATTGAGGCTGTGGCATCCATTTGCTGTGGCCCCAATCCGGCTTTCTCAGGGGCAGCTTCAAACCACCCCTTTGGGCTGTCTGTTTTGCCCCTCTGTCACATTTCAAAAGTACTGTAAAGCTTATAATTAGTGAAATCACTGGCTGAAATTCTACATGTGGTACATAGTCAACTAAGGCCCAAAACACACGGGCAAAATGACATGGCTTCAGGCTGCATTGGGTGCAGGGTGTTTAGATTATGCATGCCCTGAACATGGCTTGAAGCCATGCTGCTGCTGTGCCATTGCAGAAGAATCAGGCAAAAAAAGAGTAGATAGAATCCACTCTTTCTGGCGGTCCAATTCAGGATCGTGCAGCAGTCTGGATTGGGGCCAGACATGTGCAGTTGCTGTGGTCCTGGCATGAACAACACCAGAGCAGCACAAGGCCATTCCATTTGGGCCATCTGTTTCAGGCCTGTCTTAGTGGCAGAGCTACGTAGCATCTCCAGGCCCAAGCCTGATCTACCAGATGGCAGCCACTGTGACCAACAAGGGTCTGCTCATCTGTTGATTGGGGCATATCACATTGACAACCTCATTCCCCACCACCACCACCACTGATCTCCAGTATGAGGAGGAATTGCAACAGGGATCCTGATAGTCACATCAGAAACTGCTTGCACAAAAGGGGTTGAAAAATCAATCTGCTGTGTCACGATCGACAGGAGAATAACCTCTTGCACTTGCAGTGGCTAATGCCTGGTAAGTCAGGATTGGGGGATTTTAAAGATTCCTAAGTGTTCCCCACACTATTGAATACCTAGGAATCATGAATGCAGATCAGTTATGAATGTGTAACTGTAATTTACACATTCATAACTGCATTTGTGAATTCCAGCCAAAGTTACTTATTGGTGTTTCAAGTAATTGTTTCTAGATACTTCAGATAGATAGATAGATAGATAGATAGATAGATGCATTTTCACAGGAATTTTTTGTTTTCTTTATTTAATCTTTCAAGATTCAACCTTAAGCTTTCTTAATTAGAAAAGTAAGAAAGAGATGAGGGAAACCAAGTGCAACTAGTAATATAATAAATTCCTAGTTTTCATCATAGGAGATTATCGCACCACAATTTGACCATGGGATAGATGTGGGATTTAAAAATCAAAGATGGATTTTACTACACTGCCCCATAGCTGAGCAGCATGCAACCCATATGCAATCCACACTTCTCAGGACTTCTCATGCAGTTTTTCAAACATGGGATTTTCCCATTCTTGAAAAACTGCATGAGAAGCATGGAGAAGTGTGGGTTGAATACAGGTTGCATACTGCCCGGCTATGGGGCAGTGTGGTAAAATATGTCTTTGATTGTTAAATCCCACATCTATCCTGCAGGCAAATTTGTGGTCAATAATTTCCTAAGTCACAAGTAATGGTAATGAGTGATTTTTAAAAAGCTTCAATGAGTAACAGAACAACTTGTTTTTTAAAGTCTGGTTTCAAGTCATGATTTTATTGCCATCAGCTTGGAGCAGCATCTGTCCACTCCAGCCCCAAATGGCTTCTGATCAGTCATTCTCTGGTGACTGGACAACCTGCTCTTAAAGTGGGCCACCACCATGGTCCCAAATGGGACACCGGCAAGAAGTGGCTTTTAAGCAGCCTCAGAGCAGCTTCCGACTACATGGGGGGGGGGGGGGTGCATCATTTGCATGCCAAGCCCCTGAAGTGGTGAGAAGCCACACTTTTTGGCCCATCTGTTTTGGGCCTAAGTTTCTTGTCCAGGGAAAGGCTCATGTAGCCCTTCAGACATTGCTGGACTGCAGGATCCAGCAACCTTAGACAACATAGAGCATAGAGGTTTTTTATGAATGGAAAGTCTGATTTTTCTCCCCTAGACTACTAGTTATGGGGATAATCTCCATGACTAGCAGAGATTCTCCTCTTCAGATTGTCAGTCTTCATATCTAGAGAGCAATGACACAGGTAATTGTCCCTTTCTCGTATGTTTGCTTTGTCTAAATCATATAACACAAGGATGGGAATCAGACAACCCTCTAAACCAGGGATAGGGAACCTACAACCCTCCATGTTCTGATGAACTACCATTTCCATCATGCCTCACCATCAGCCAAGTTGAAGGAGCTTTTAGCCAGCTCATGATGGCTTGGTTGTAGCTTCTCCCCTTATGATGATGCTACATCTAGTGTCACCATAGGGGAAGGAGCTACAACCAAGCCTTCATGAGCTTGGCTAAAACTTCCTTCAGCTTGGCGGATGGTGAGGCATGATGGGAATGGTAGTTCATCATAACCTGGAGGCCCATAGCTATAAACCTTACTGCTCTAGACCTTGCTGAACTGTTCTAGACCCTGCTCTAGACCTTGCTGAACTGTAATTACCATTATTCCTTACCATTGGCTACACCCTGCAACATCTGGAGGAATGTACAATGCCCCTGATATAGGGCTACTCTGGTACCCTCATTTCTTCCGAGTTGCTTGCTCTTCTCTCCATATACTCATTGTGTGAAGACACTTGATATGTGTTTGTCATAAAGCTAACCAACAAATTTTTAATATGATGATTCTCAAAGGGCACTTCTATATTTGTAGTTTGCCGCAGTGATTACACATCCCAGCAAGATCCTTATTTCTTCTCCTTTTAATATTATGTATATAATTACCATTATCTGAGGTGCTCAGAAATATAAGATTCGAGCTGAATATTAGAGTACTTGAATATAAAAGTTTGTATTTGGAAAAGGAAGTGACATTTTAGTTCCTTAACACAGTCACCTTTTGCCGTGCTATTTTGCACTCATTTACATCTAAAAAGTAGAATTAATCATTTGTGGTTAGTACGTTTCATCTCTAAATCTGAAAGTGCCTTATAAGGCTCCAAATTACTACTTTGTACTTCAAGGAGAGATTTTGCTAAAAACTGGGAGACAGAAAGACACAGGGAGCAGTACATTAAAGGCCTGCTTTCAGAAGTGGTGGCTTCTTTGAAACAAAGAGAGAAAAACAATCTAAAAAGCAGCCAACAAGCACAGAAGGTGAAATTAGATTAACCGATTCCACTTATTAAAACCAGAGCTTTAAACAACTCTCTAGTTAAAGAAGATTCATTTTAAACAAAGCCTTCAAGCGATCATTGCAGAACCAGTTTTTAAAAATAAATCAAATCCCTATCTCACATATGAAAATGTCAGTATCTGTCTAACAGAGACATTTAACCCCATCTTGGTGCTTGAACAAAACTACCTTCAGCAGCAATGGTAGTCTTGCATCATCTTAAATACTAATTTATTTCATCATATACTTTTGAAGACTGCAGAAAATTTGGGACCACTTCAGAAAGTAGCAATGTTTTCATTTCATTTTGTTCCTCACTACTCCCTTCCTTACAATTACCCCATCCATTTTCAGTTAGGCATTTTGCTTCATGTTTCATTGCTTTCAGTTTTCAGATTTTGCATAAAGCCAGTCTATGTGCAAGCCTATATGGACCACAGTGCCAGTGACCCCATCCAGACTGATGGGCCCTCATGATTCAGGCAATTCTTTGAAGAAAAATGCATCCAGAAAGCCCTGGATATTGACATACATCAGAGACTACTACAAGGGAAAATTGAATAGCAGGCAGATATGGCTCTGCTCTCATGGTGATAGAGCGATGACTGTTCCTGCAGGAAGACCAAATATGATGTGGGAATGCTAGGGGAAACCAGCCCACAACCAGCCAAAGATGACCCACCACAAAGCTGTCTGGAGATGTGGAGAGAGGGGGGAGAGAGAGAGAGGGAGAGGGAGAGAGGGGGGAGAGAGGGAGACTAGCTGCATTTCCCCCTTCCATTCTTACATTTGAGGCCCAAGATAAGCAGTAGTATAGGGTAATTAGGATGACTCCCAACCACCACAGAATCCAGAACATATTGTAGATATAGAGATCTGGCACAATTTGAAAAAGTGTGTTTTTTATACTCTAACTTCCAGAATTCCCCAGCTAACATGGCCATTTCCATGACAGATGGAGAACTGTGGGATTTGTAATCCATAAAGTAACTTTTTCAAGCTTTGAGACCTAGTCATGAATAATCTGCCACTGTAGAAACATTTGAATTGACTTCACATCCATTGTTAGACACCTTCACAGCAGATACCCTGTGGGACCCTTTGAGACAAAGATCTTGGTCAGAAGGCCAATGTAGCTCTAATGCTGAAATATTCTGAGTTTAGGAGACAATCTGGATTGCCACAGAGCAAGATTTGAGTGAAATTAATTATATTAGTGCCTATATCTATGTCCGCCTGAACAATGTTTAGGTCCAGCCAGGGAAACTGGGTTATAAGTATACCTGAGCAAATGAGACACCTATTAGAAATCATGGTATACCGGACAAATCATACCTTTTTCTTGTCTTCTTTAAGTCCTATGAAGACAATAGCCCTCTTTTTTTCTATATTAGTTTACAATCAGCAAGGTTTTTTTCTCTAAAAAGTCATTCCTAGACAAGCAGTCACTGTGAAAAGGGCATATGGCAAAATCATCATGAAGGATGTGCTTGTGCCTTGAAATGATTTTCACCTAGGATTAAATGTAGCCAGCTATGTCCAAAACAGTTGCTATGGTAGTATAATAGTTTTAAATTCCTTAATTGATCCTGAACAATGTCAATTCTTGTTCATGTGTGATCATATTGTTTGTTTCTTCAGATATGCTGATTACTCTCACCAACATCAACTGTTACAATGAACAGTGATACAATGAACAGATCTGATAGCCTTCCTTCTCTTATCGTGAGAGACTTACAGCCTAAAAACGAAGGCTGTCTATTTTGAGTTCACAAATTTGATTCTCTTTCTCAGAATTTCAAACAGACCAGAATCCCACTCCATGTTTGTTCTCTGCAAAAAGGAGGGGCTGGGGATGAATTGGGTGGAAATATCAGGGACTCTGACTGTGTGTCTGTAGATGTATGTGGAGGTGAACCTACTTTCAATAAGATGGCTAAGGTTGTATCTGCACTGCAGGAATAGTGCAGTTTGACACCACATTAACTGCTGTAGCTCAGTGCTATGTAATTTGTAGTTTAGCCTTCTCTGTCTGATCGCTCTGGTGCCACAACAAACTACAAATCCCAGAATCCCATTGCATTGAGCCTCTCATTAAACAATATATATTCTCTCAAAGTTAACACTTCTATATGTGCATTGTTTCAAACCAGAAGTATGTGTTGTTGTAGCTGCTGCTGAATTTTCAAAAAATGTGACACTATGGTGGCAAATTCAGTGGCAGGAGGGATAACAGGAGGGGGAGGGAAGCTGCTAAGGGTGCATGAAGGTCCTTCCTTGAGGCTCTTTCCATGTGGAAGGCACATACCCAAATTATCACACAAAGTGGGTCAAATTCCTCAGTGCAGCCTTAGTAAAGCAAACCATGGAAAGCTAACTAAAGGAAACAGAGGAGTTTATCAGACAAGGGAAATTGGAGGTATAATCCAATGGCAATCCGAACGCAATCATGGGGTTTCACGTTATTGCGTGATAGACTACCACATGCAATTTTGGGCAATGGCAGCTATTTTCAGGCAATGGGAAGTCAATTCAAACATAATTCGAATTCATGTAAATTCACTGAACTAGCGAATTTACGTGAATGCGTTCTGGCCTCATTTTCTTTTCATTTGAAATTAAGATAAATTCTTCCCGTGTGATAAACTCCAGAGAAACAGTGGCAGGGAAAATAAGAAAAGGATATGTAATTATTTCTGTTCCACATCTCTCTTTTATTATAGACATCAAAGGGGAATTTTGAGGAGGCATTTTAAGAAATTAACAGAGCATTAATATGGAGGCATTCTAGGAGCAGCATAAAAGCAAGACTGGAGGTACTTCAGAGAGCAGAAGGGCTTCAGACAGCTGAAGACGAAGAAGCCAACTGAGTGAAAGTCCCACAGGAAGAGATGTATTGGGATTTAAGAGGTGGGTGGCATGCATGGTTTGGGAGATTTTTTTGTTGGGTGCAAAAGAAATTATATATGAAGAGTTCACATAAATGAAATGCCACCCTCACACAACCCTCACCCCAGCATGGCTTTAATACAAACATAACTGAAGTGATTCCTTACTGTTCTTCCTTTCCCAGTCATAGTCATTTTTAATGGTAATAGAATGTCAAAAGCTGGGAAGCTTTACAAAAGAACAAAATGAACCTTTGCCACTTTTGTGCTGTTAAGATTTTCTTTGGGGGGCAATTCTGCTGTCTGTGATATTAGTTTAGATAAATCTGTGAATCCTTGAAACACAAATGTGGAAAATCTGTACAGTAGCTGGACTGAACATGAGCGAACGAAAGTGAAAACAGCATAACACTCCTTTATTCCCATAATTATTAAGACTTTTCAATATCAGTATTTCATAGTGAAGTATATTTTGGATTTTCTAGATACTGTTTTCTCTGAGTAGCACATAATAATAGAAGATGCTGGTGAAAGTGGGAGCTATTTTGTGTTTCAGGGGACTAAGAAGGAGGAGAGGTTCACCACCCCCAAACCTATGTCTTCTGTTTCTTTTTCTAATTTCCTGCCTCTATCTCCATCAGTGTATACAAGAATCCTTGCAGCAATAAATAAAGAAATGCTCTGCCAGGAAAACTTTTTCAGCAAAAGTTGGAGTTCAATATCTTGTGGAAATCTGGAAAAAAGAGACTTTGCCTCCATGGGAAGGCAGGGAGCCAACTCCCTTTTAAATTTTTGATTGATAGAACATAGCATACTTTCACTCTCTAAAAACAATTTCAGCACTGCCACTACCTCACCCCAGGATGGGGAACGTAAGATAGACATCTAGGTGACACTTCAAAATCAATCAGCTCCAAAATAATAGAATGTACCTCTTCAGGAGATCTAAGCAGCTCCTTAGGGTTCCCATCCAAGATTGTATGGAGTAACAACAAAGCACCATCAAATATATTTTCCCTCTAAAGCACCTTTTTAAGAATTTGAATGAAGGGAAATTCTTTTACTACTTTGGCATGACTGGGTCTATTACATCACCTTTATTGTTTGAAAAGGCCTCTGTATCCGAGTTCCTTGTCCTCCAGTTTACTTGTTGTATATTACCTTTTAAAGAAAGAAGCCCAGAAGGCCTCAGTGTCAGTGGCCCATTTTAACTTTCAGTCTGGGGAATTATAGAGCTGAAAGATACCTCAAAGGCCATCCATTCCAAACCCATTCTTCCATGCAGGAATACACAATCAAAGCACTTCTGATAGATAGCCATCCAGCCTCTGTTTAAAAACCTCCAAAGGAGGACATTCCACCACACTCTAAGGCACTGCACCCCACCATCAAATATCTCTTACTGTTGAGAGTGTCTTCCTAATGTTGAGTTGGAATCTCTTTTCCTGTAGTTTGAATCCATTGCTTTGTGTCCTAGTCTCTGGAGCAGCAGAAAATAAGTTTGCTGCATCCTCAATATGACATCTATTCAAGATAAAAAGACCAGTTGGGGCTTGCATCATCTCCTCAAGCCCAGGAAAGTCCTGGATCCATTTTGACAGTCAAAAACATTGTGATTCTTTTAACATTCAGAAATGAGTATAAAATTTTCAGGTATACTTGATCCTTGATCCAAGGAGTTGAAGCATTCACCAGTGTATAGTCCTCAGGTCTACTTACTCAGGGGGGAAAAAACCAATAACATTCTTATGGCAGTGATCCAAACCATGATGAACTGGAGCAATTTCATTTTTGTTGACCATTGCTCCAGGTCACTGTCATTTAATGAGGAGTAATCCTACTTAAAATATGTTACAGGTTGCCAGGTGCCTGCTGGGAGAAAGCTGCTACACATGAACAGATCAATATGCATTGTGTGCATTCGACCGTTCAATAATCGATTCACCCTTGTTATGAGAAAATAAATGCTAAAAGTCCTGAAAGTTAATTTCTATAGAAAGCTTTTACAAGACTATCAAATTATTAAAAGTGTTCATGGCTTTCTGCTTTTCTGAGAAAATGTGAGGCCTGTGTGGCTTCCTGTTGCAGAGAACTGTAATTTCTAAATTAGATTTTAAATCTTCAGAAGAAGAAAGATAGAAAATAAGTTTTAAGATTGCCTTGTTATGAAGGTTATTTCTTCTTTACAGAGACCCAAACTAAAATTACATTATATGTGCGGTCTATGTTTTTTCCTATCACACAACCGCCAGTATTAATTACCAGGAATCAGGATCATCATATTGTTATCATACCATACCATGTGGTAACAGAGTGGGTTTGCACTTCCCCTAGAAGGAGGAGAAATATTGGATGTTCAGATGCAGCTGATGGTGATGGTAGAAACAGAAAGGTAAGTAAGTTTGGTCTCCCTTGGAATTTCCCTCTTGGTTTCTTCACTCTTGACTCACCTTCCTACCCTTAGTGCCAACGGAGGCTTTAGCTGGTTGCTTTAGAACCAGGCAGGAATCTTTTGCCCATCCCATCTGATTGAAACGTTTTCAGAAAAGGTGGCTGGGAACCTTTTTGCCTATTTTGCACTGAGGGCCTTCTGGCACTGGGAAAATTGACTAGGGTTTGGTCAATAATAATCCATTTGGATATATTGGTGGTTAGTGCAAGTGGGCACCCACTGGATAACTTTGGCTAAAATGGACTTCTCTGATTTACACCTGAAACTGAGTGGAACTTGTATTGGAAGAGGAATAATCTTTGAGGGTGGCTGTCAGCAAAATCATAGATTTGAAGGGCCTCCTGATATCAGCTTCTAGAGCTAGAGAATAGCACTAGTGCCTGAATGCTCACCCTTGACAGTTGAGGAGGAAGTCTGGAGAAGACCCTGCTTCAGATGAATTCTGCATTTGCTGGCAATGTGATTAAATAGTAAAATAAAGTGTACTTAGCTTAACTAATCACCTGTGCCTCACCTCTTTACTTCTGAGTAAATGTGTGAGCTTGTATCCAGGAGTTCTCAAGACCAAAGCATCCATGTGAACTCCTCAAATAACTCCATCTGAAATCTGAGTGGCATAAACTGTCACTGAAACTATTACCACAGAAATGAGATAAGAGAAAGCAAACAAACAAAATTCTTGGCCCAAGAATGTTCTTGGCTCAGAATATTGATTCCACATTCTCTTAGTTTGTTTCAGTTTTAATACAAAAGAATATGTAAAGAATGCAATATACTATTTTCAGATATCTATGTCTGCATTTGCTGCAGTCACATAAAAGCTTTCCATACAACATGAACTCTTTTGTATCAAAATTACAACTATAAAGCTGGCACAGCAATATGCTCTTGCCTAGCTTCTCCACTGTTGGTGCTAATAGTGTTTTTATTGCTGTATTACAAAGACATATTTCATTTGCTGAGCCATAAACACCACTCGAACAGGCTTTCACAAGGGTATCTCATCTGTGCTTCCCGCAATCTGAAAATGAAGCTCTTCCTGTCTCTCATTGCTGGTCTGAGATTTGCTGCTCTCCATTCATCATGTGGCTGCAATCTGTTCCGGGAAGCAAAATTAAACCACTGAAGTGCAAGCATCAGAATGGCTAGCACACAAGAAATATGCTGGTCCTTTGATTTAAATGTGCATGGGGTGGGGAATCCCCAGCTTGATAACAGAAACATAACAGTACCCTGAAGCCTTCAAATATATCCAAACCACACTAGTAATCTTGTAAGTGTACAGTAGCAGTGAATGATAGCTGCCAAATTGGGACTGGGGAACCCACAACATTTCTGATACTGAATTAGTTGGTGTGATGAAGATGCCTGTGGAACTTTGAAATCTTGCATCATGTATTGTGTCCATTTTGGTTGGCTGAATAAAAGTATTAATGTTTTGTGGATTTGGAGTATTATTGTACTTTGCTATGTGGCCAATACAGCTATCCTTGAATATGCTTCCAAGGTGGTAAAGACTGAGTAGCAGAGACAATAACACAAGTATGTGCACAGGATCATAATACCACAAGAGAGCAAAAGGTCATCCATTTCAATCCAAATCTCCACCAGTCTCCTACAGACAAATATACCTGAGCTGGACCTTACTATGTTATAAACAGAGTTGTATCATATTAAGGTATGTACAGAGCAGTAGTTTGTTGCTTACTTACATTCCACAAGGTGACAAAGTTCAGTGAGAAGCAAAGGTCAATCTAGCCATATGTCCAGAGAGAGATTTCTTACTGTTTCTAGATATGGTTAACTGTTCACATCTCAAGTGGTAAAAACTCAGGTCTAAACAGCACACCATGTTAAATGTGTAGCATGCCACTGAGATGTAGTTTACTTTACTTTTATTTTATTTTATTTTCAGATAAAGAGACAAGGACCTAGTCATACATGGAGTGGGCAAGGAAAGTATAAATCTTCCTTTCAGTGTTTTCTTCCTCCCAATTCATGTCTATGCAAACACATATGCATACACAAACACACACATATGTGGAATGAAGGGGGGAGCTCCATAGCCACCAATGGAGTGATTATGAGGTTAAAATGGATTAGGGGAAACATTTGTGGAAGAAAAGCTAGACCTCCCCTATGGACAAAAAATGATCAGGGCCTGCACACTTATTTGCAAATAAGAAAGAGACAGAAAGACTGAGATGGCATGAAACAAAGAAAGAGTGCACAGAAGAATCCTGCAATGGGGAAAACTGCCCATCTGTGGCGCTCTCTCGGTTTAGCATCCAACTGATTTTCCAGTGGGTCAACAACCTTTGAAAGGAGGAAGGTTCTTCACATATAGATAAAGAAATATCCATCAGTTTCTCTTTCAGACAGTGCCAAGTGATTTTTGTTCAGTTTCCTGACATGTGCCAAACAATGGAAAATTTGCTTCCATATTTTTTTCATAGTGGCTGTTGTACTTTATTGAAAGTTTTACTAGGACCATTGCAGTTCTATAAATCTGCTTCATAATTATTAATCATGGATATATTTCCCATACTTTTACAGTCTTTTCCCAGCTTCAGTTTTTAAAAGCAAGAAACCTAACTCCCCCAAAAATGAGTTGTGTTATTTAATGTAATAGAACATATCTAAAATGTTTGGTGCCACAGGTCATAATGAGGGTTAATCACATATCACAACCATTTGAGATTTATGAATAACAATAGTCTCTGCAGTTATACTAGGTGAACTAGAAACAAAATTACAAGCACCATAAATCTACATGCTTCAGGGTATCAGATAATCACCAGCTGGTGTGAGAAAGAATTTTACCCCCTTTGGTATAAGACTCAAACAACAGGAAGCATTAAGGAAGTTATATCCTGTTCTCTAAAAAAATCCACCCTGGTGTCTTGTGGAGAAAAGCTGTTACATTAGATGGACTCTCACTCCCTTTCGCTGAGAGAAAAGTATATTCCCATCAAATATAATACATCTTTATCTTCTGAAAATGCCAAACCTCTGTGATTATAGATCTTCAAAAGAGCTTTCTGGTGAAATGATGCCACCTTTTCAATGCAAAGCTGGCCAAATAATTACCTCTCTTGAATGTATGGGTTATTGTCTCTTGTGTGCCTAATCGTTCCTCTTTCTTTTAGTCAAATTTGGCTTCCAAGAGCATTTTTTTTCATTCAGCTCATGAAAGAGAATTTTGTGCATTCTCGAACAAATTAAAAAGCTGAAATCTTTCCCAATCTTTTCATCTTAACAGATAGGGCCAAAGCAAAAAACTAAAGCTTGGGGTGGACACCAATATCAACAATCTCATTAAGTGCCAAAAAAGAAAAAAATAAAGTTGGTTGGGGGATTCTGGGATCTGCAGTCCAAAATAAAAATGATTTTTTCTAGTCCTAGGCATAAATTAAATGGGCAGCCATATCTGCAACCTAGATAAAGCGGAGTTCTTGGATTTGAGGCCTTTGAGACCTAACAGTGGGGGCAGAGAATGATGTTTTTAAATAGGGTTTGACAACAGCATGGGAGTCAGGGACCAGTTTCTCCCCTTATGACCCCACCCCTCTGGACCTCACCAAACTCACTGGAAGTGATGCCATGACACATCTATTTCCCATTTTGGAGCAAATGTTTGGGGTTGGGGGGGGGATATTCTAGGGTATGGATGACAAAACCAATATATTTGCAAAGGGTTTGGGAACATTTTTGCTCCTTTTGGAAGTCTAAAAACACCCTAAAATCAATGGAGCGTTACAGACCTCTGCTTTGCGGCGGTCTGCCAGCGCTGCTGTTTGCTCCGCAAGGGAGCCGCAGCAGCCAAACCGCGCGACTCCCTCGTGGAGCAAAAAAGAAGCTCCAAAATGGAGCTTCTTCCTGTGGTGCAGTTATGATGCTGTGAGGCGCCAATGGCGCACTCACGACGTCATAAGTACCGCACGACGTGCAGACGCACAGCGTCCGCTATGCCAATATGGCGGTGGCTGTGTGGAATGGCCGCCGCCATATTATACGTATTGACTACATACTAGGGTTAGGGGGGTGCGGAAGCACCGCCCCTTCCTAACCCTAATACGTAGTCAATACGTATTTTATGGCAGTTTGTAACCCACCAATGTGATTTTTAATTGGGGTTAAGGTCAGATGAGGTACGCAGATCACATGCTGGGCCCCTCCCTTGCCTCAGGCCTGATGGGCACACAAGTGGAGGTGATGCTGCTGAGGGAGGAGGAAGGGAAAAACTTACATTCGGTCCAAGAAATGACCTGGGCATTATATGGTGGCATCTTCCAGGACCTCTCCTGGCTTTAATAGGCAGTAATGGCAAAAGCAGTGCAGTGGGTTGGTGGTGACAGGAGTAGAGGAGGGATCAGGAGCAGTGGAAGGGGGTCCCAAGAAACTCCACAGAGAGAGTCAGGTAGCGCAGCCAATCTACCCAATGTCCATGTGGAGAAAAAAGTATGCAGAGTGGCTCCGGGAAGGAGGAGGGGCTTTTACCCCTAATGTGAACTAACCCTAGATGTAATTAGATAGGAATGGGAATACCTAGCCATGCATCACTTTTACAGACTCCACTGTAGGTCTTTGCACTTCAAATAAAGGAGAAATGACACCACAGCTGACACATCTCATGGCCAGATAGATTAGTTCGTGTACTTTGGCTTTTTCTCCCTTTAAAGATTTAATTCTCTTCTTTTAACAGACAGAAGATAACACCTATTCAAATGTTCCCTCAGTCTACACACTGAGCTTATGTCAGTGCCAGCCCCACACTCGTTCATCTGTGTAAGTCTGGGTTTTGAGATATTTATTCCATTGGTAATCTGACTGAACTGCTTTGTATCCAGGCCTTTAAACTGAACTGGGCTATGCAGCATATGATGCATCAATAACGATTCAATGATTTTGTTTTGATTAGTCTAGACACATCAGTAACAAATAATGTAGCTCTTTATGACATCAGGGGAAAGATGTATATTTTTAATGGCACGCTTTGGAGTATTTGGCTCTTCCAATGCAGAAGTCAGTGCTGCTTATTTATATGGTAGTTTTTAAGCACCACTGAAGCAGCAGAGTGTGCTTGTCTAGATATAGATATACATAGAGGTATACCAGTACACAAGGGAGGAAGGGCTTCACCTAGAGCAGAGATTCAAACTTCTAATGAAGAAGTCCTGTTTGCCTGCCAGAAACAACAGACACATGACAAAGCAATTTTCACACTTCCTTAATGAGATCCCAAGATAGTTCTGTTGAACTCCAAACTGTCGAATAGATGAATTTAAACTCAGGCTGCTTCCCCACAACCTTAGAACTGATCTCTCTCTATCTCTCCCTCTCAATTTTCTTTCCAAAGGTGAATAGCACACAGGAAGCTGGACAGCAGTGGAATAATGCATGTTTCACACACCTAGGGGCATCGAGATTTGTTAACAAGCATTCAAGCATTGATTAACAATATCACAATGAATAACAAAGGAGCAAAGAGTGATTTGTCACTTGTGAAATGGAACTACAATTGTTTTAGAAAAAAGCATGTTATTAAAACTTTCCTTTCCCTTATGAAATACTGTCTGCTGGAGTCATCTGAATCCAATGGAAAACATCCTATGTATACATGATTATTTTATTTATACTGCATTGCCCAAGAGAAAGTGAAAAGTTTGGTGATAATAACAATACAAAACTGGCTAAAGGCAAGCTAGAAAAAAATCCACATTTGTGTGTAGTACACCAGCTCAACTTTTCCCCTAATTATAAACATAACTGTAAAACGTTGAACATGAGTGAACAGTGTGATGCGGCAGCTAAAAAGGCCAATGCTATTTTAGGCTGCATCAATAGAAGTATGGTGTCTAGATCAAGAGAAGTAATAGTGCCACTGTATTCTGCTCTGGTCAGGCCCCACCTAGAATATTGTGTCCAGTTCTGGGCACCACAATTCAGAAAGGACATTGAGAAACTGGAGCGTGTCCAAAGGAGGGCGACAAAGATGGTGAAGGGTCTGGAAACCATGCCCTATGAGGAACGACTTAGGGAGCTGGGGATGTTTAGCCTGGAGAAAAGAAGGTTAAGAGGCGATATGATAGTCCTGTTTAAATATTTGAAAGGATGTCATGTTGAAGAGGGAGCAAGCTTGTTTTCTGCTGCTCCAGAAAACAGGACCCGGAGCAATGGATGCAAGCTACAGGAAAAGAGATTCCATCTGAACATTAGGAGGAACTTCCTGACAGTAAGAGCTGTTCGACAGTGGAATGCACTTCCTCGGAAGGTGATAGAGTCTCCTTCCTTGGAGGTTTTTAAACAGAGAGCTGGATGGCCATCTGTCAGGGATGCTTTGATTTGGATTTCCTGCATGGCAGGGGGTTGGACTGGATGGCCCTAGTGGTCTCTTCCAACTCTACAATTCTATGATTCTATGATTCTAAGAGTCTGTAAGGACATAATCTATGTGTATAATACTAGGGCATTTGTGAACAGTCTTTCATCGTCATAGATTAAAACACTGCATTCAAAGCCAGTGTACATACAAAGTCTCATAACACTTATCATTGTACGGATGGCTGAATTAAGTCTCAAATTAATGTACAGATTATAATGATTTTTTTAAATGTGCTTTTCTGGAAAATATTACACACATTTTGTAAAGGCCAGAAACAATTTCTAGTCTTTGAATAGCTCAGCTATTGGCTGAAAGAAATTTAGACACAACAGATAGTTCTAGGTTTATGTAATGTCTCTCCCTCATGATTAAATTAATGCATCAGTCACTCCACATTCTCTGTTGGGGGATTCCGCTTCTCATGGACACTTGTCTTTGTGTTGTCCTTTATGAAATTCAACAGTAAAAAAAGAAAACTTTCCTATGTTGCTGTGCATAAAAAAATAACATTTTCCATTTCTTGGGTTGATAGAGATGTTAGCAAATCACTTATATGAATGAAGAATCTAAATGGGATTTCACATGATTCCTCCCCATGTTATGGCTTAATTTGTCACAAGTTCAGTACCACCTTTTTAGCAAATATGAGCAGGTGCCCGTTCACACTATACAGTAATAGCATTATAATTCCACTTTAACTGTCATGGTTCAGTCCTATGAAATCCTGATATTTGCAGAGCTCTAGTGCCTCACCAAAGTACAAATACTGGAATTCCAGAGGGTGCAGCTATAGTAGTTAAAGTGGAACCAGATTGCTATTATTATGTAGTGTCGTGAAAGCCCTGTCTGTCTTTCACTGTGCATTCTTTGTGCAATTTCATATCTTCTCTGCTTTAGTTTCATCCTCTTCTTCCTATTTCTACCTCCCCTTTCATATATGACTTCATATATGAAAAGCAAGTATTCCTACTCATTTGCACATCTTCTTTTTATTCCTTTGTGTTAACAGCACTTTCAGTCTGGGGTACAAGAATGGATCCGTGCAGCCCTGCCCCAGTATTATCAGAAACTAGAAGTAGCTAAATTTTCCCATTCCCTGATGAAAACCTAATTCTGGTTCTTTCACTGAAAAATCCACATTTGTGTGTAGTACACCAGCTCAACTTTTCCCCTAATTATAAACATAACTGTAAAACGTGCAGATGTTCTGATATTACTACAAGGTGTGTGTGAATATCCCTTTCACTGTTTTTCCCCCCTAATGAGTAAATTGCATAAGGTTTCAAAATCTGATCCCTTGCATTTAACTAATGCAACATAAAGCACAGTGGTTTCATCTGAGAAAAGTCCATACATTATTGGTATACAAAGCTTTGGCTCCAAAGAACCCTTTTAGTCTCTTGAGTTTCATTTGTTGCTGTAGCAGTGAAGCATTTGACGAACCAACAGGCAAAGCCCATGATTACTTTTGCAAAGGCGTTCAAGCTCAATAGGAAATAGCTTTTACCTAGGAGCCTTTCATACCCACTACACTCACATGCATGGAACCTTTTCATAATTACTAATGAATAATTTTAAAATTGTATAGGTTCTGAAGCAGGGTCAAGGTTCAAGATCCACTTCCTTATCCTTAGAAGTGTTGAAACAAAATGTCAGAGGTTAACCATAAGTTCTAAATAAAACAGAGCCATGTAAAAGTGAAAGACTTCAGAAATCCAGGAAAATTTTTGAAGCTGCAGATTTAATATGTTCTTAGGAATGTTCAAAAATACCAACAACAGATTATTCTCACCCTATCATTGATTAATTAGCATTCTATGCTAATAACAACATTAAACACAAGGAAAAGGTTCAACATGAATAGTTTTCACCTAGTGCTTGCTTTGTAAGTTTTCTGTTATGGCTTAGAGCTTTATCACCTGAGACAGTAAATCACAATTGGAGCAGGATAATTGTGACTTTGGCTGGCACTTCTCACATGACGTCAGCCCTCTTCTGTTGTTCTTCCATGTGAAATGAAGGTACAATAGGAAAGAGAGGAATCCCAATTGTACAGCATTTAAACAAACAAATAAAAAGCCATGCTATTTTAGTGGGAGAAAAGCTTGGTGTGATAAAATACTTAATGACTACTGTTGCATGACTACTATTCATCATTAGTTGATATATCTCCAGTACCCAGTATCTCCAATATCCTCCTCCTACAATTTGCTATTTGTTATTGTATGCTGTTGCTAGCTTTCCAAAACTTCTCTAAATTACAAGATGTAAGTTTGTTTCACTGCCAGAATGCTCAGATTGACTGCTGGACACTTGGACTAACACTGTGTCATTAATTAAACTGTAGTCTTCAATTTACTATTTATTCCTGAATCCAAAATTAAATATATTTTTCATTGTTTGTAAGCACACTTTTACTTCAGTGTGCACTGGTAGGTTTATGGGGCAGTGGTAGCAGTACAGCAAAGTGACTGCCATTTTATTTGCATGCCTTTATGAAGCATCAATGGGAAACTGACAAGTTAGAAACCATCACCCCCCTTATCAGGCCCAAGGCCAGAACCATTTATATCTCTACTCTGAGACTGGACACGATACAACTGTTATGGAGTATGCAGATGCTGTTACTACACTTATTCCATTATTATTTCTCACAGTTACTTTTCAAATGATAATCCAGTTTTAGAACCATCTTGATCAGTTTGCACTATACCAAAGTAATATTGTAAAACATTATTTTCTGCTGATATGACAAGAACATTTTGGTAGCATGTCATGCTGTCATTTTTCATTGAAAAGTGAATTAAAGTGATGCTGAGAGACAGAAGTGAATTCAGTTCTTTAATCCTTTCAAGCAGCCTTTAGTTTCCACTCATTCTTTTGAATCATGTTAATGTTTAAGAATTTAGCATTGTCAGTAAAGACTTTAATGAATTATTCTTATCAACTGATGTCTAATAACATGTTTATTTTATTCTTTATTTTCTCTTTTGTAGTTCATTTAATTTTTTTTCAAACATTTTTCAAACACTGGTAACCTTAATAGAACAGGTAATAACAACAATAACCATTTCAAAATTATTTTGTTTCTATACATAATATTTTTTTTCTTCCAAATCATTAGGTCAAGAAATAAAAATTGAACAAACCAGTGGATTTCTGAGATTGTGTGCTGAGAGTGAGATCAGGGTTACCTGCAATAACTCAAATTCATGTTGTTCTCCCCCCCCCCAAAAAAAAATTCTAACTTATTTCATGTGGTCAGATTCCACCTTCTGTGAACTACTGTGTTCTGGTCAGAGAAGCAGAGCACAAATCCATCTTGTGTTATGTGCCAAACTGACACATAATATAACTTTTTATACTGAACAACAACAAATCACTCTTTTGCTACCACCCACTAATCCCGGTGGTCCAGTGGTTAAATGCCTGTACTGCAGCCACTCACTCACAAACCGCAAGGTTGCAAGTTCAATCCCAGGCAAGGGACTCAAGCTCAACTCCAGCTTGCATCCTTCCGAGGAGGTCGCTAAAATGAGTACCCAGGTTGTTGGAGGCAATTAGCTCACAGTTTGTAAACCACTTGGGGAGTGCTTAAGTGCACTGATATGCAGTATAGAAATGTACTTCCTATTGCTATTGCTATAATCCTGTCAAAATGTAGAAAGACACTGTATAAAAATGCATTAGAACAGTATTTATTTTTCCCCTCCTGAAGAAACTCATCCCACAGTGTTCCACAGCATCTCCGATCATTTCATTATCCTTCCTGTTATTGCTCTTTCATAAACAAAGTGAAAAAGCATACAAAATACTTATAAAACTGTTGTTACTAGCCACTTCTTTTTAAAATTCCTGATGCAGGAATATTGAATTATGGTTCCACAATCCCTAAAGGACAGACCTCTGTTTCCCTCTTTCTCAAACTACCATCTCACAGGTGGGGAATGTGGTAAATGGAGAGGTGTGCAAGTGAACAAATTGGAACTATGTGCTTCAATGAAAATAGTTCCTTTGTGAGCCATTATAAACTGAAGCAAATTAGAATGGTCAGCCAGGTGTTCAAATCTGCCTAAGGATTTGATTCGTCATGAATTAGTTTCTCATTTAATCATTACAAATTCTTCATAGGTGGTGTTAAGTAATGTCACTGTGGTGTCTGGGGAACTGCCTCGCTAAAGACTTACAAATTCTGTTTTGAGCATAAAGTTATATCACTAACTGTTTTAAATGATGAACATCGTACACCAGTGACATATAGGAGTGATGCTTCCAATGATAGTCTTATTAATAACTTCTTAATGGAAGACGTGTTATCTTATGGAGACTTTGGAGATTATCACATTGTCCTTTCCCATCCTTTCCTCCCAAGCTAGGCACAGGATGTAAACTTTTAAATGTGGATTTTATCATACACCTCTTGCCCAGGCAGGAGGTATCCCATACTCAATCATGGCATCTCATACCCAATCTGGATTTTTACTGCACCTCCTAAAGAATGGGAAAAGCCCATTCTTTCAAAAAGTGAGGAAGCAGTCTGGATTGGGTATGGGATGTTATGATCAGGTATGGGATGCCTCCTGTCTGCACATGGAGGTGTGTGATAAAATTCATGTTTAAAAGTTTACATTGCACACCTAACTCGAGAGGAAAGGATGGGACAGGGCAGTGCTATAATCTCCTTTGTTACCACAGGGAATAGAGCTCTAATAAACTGGATGAAACACTAGTGGTTTAGTGAAGCACAACTAGGGAATTATTTTTCCTCCAAAGAAAGAACAGTTGTATCACCTGCTAGAGTGCCAAGATAGTTGACAGACTCTTCTTGCACAGACAAGTGGTAAAGTGATAATGAGACATGACAGATTAACATAAAATTAGTCAAAAAGTGAGGGAACTCAAAGTGGCAGTATATAGCAGTATATACTTTACATTAATATAAGGGACGTAATATCTACAGTCGGCCCTTCTTATACATGGATTTTTTTATACACTGATTCAAGCATTCACATTTTGAAAATGTTTTTAAAAAGTATAAATTTCAAATATCAAAGCTTGGTTTTCCAGTTTTTATAAGGGACATCATTTTGCTATGTCATTATATTTCATGGGACTTGAGCATCCATGGATTTTGCTATCCACGGGGGACCTTGGAACCAAACCCCAGCGTATAACAATGGCCCACTGTATTATATTCTAGATGCACTTGTTTGTTAAGGTTTGTTCTTAGCTCTTAATTTGGGGGTGTATACTATTCTTGTTTTGTCATTTTAATTCTGTTGCTATTCTATTTCTGTACACTACTTACACTTTTTAAATTAATAAAAAAGTATTTTAGAAGAAATTATGCTGGAATCCTACTAATTTACAGTATTGCAACCAACTTTTTGTTCATTGTGGAAGATGTCATCTCAGAGATAACCTCCCAAAGAGAAATCTAGCTGGCTGCATTGCCACTGATCCCTCTGGTCTTCAGTGACATGGAAATAGCTGTGTTTCAGAGCTGCATGGGGTTTTGGGAAGTAGCATCCAGAAGACATAGCTATGGAGATGTATGATCTCAACCCATATTTTAAAAAAACCAAGCAAAAGAAAAACAAGAAAAGAAAAAAAAACTCACTTTTTTGTACAAATTCTGAGATTTGACAAATCATCACTGCAAAAATCCTTGTAGTCTTGCCCGACAGGGAGAAAAGTTTTGGAATTTTTAATTCTCATGTGCAACAAAAAAGTGAAAATTTGTACCCTTAACTTATAGTAGACCCATTGAAATAAATGTGACTAAGTATACATGACTAAGTATACCTCTAACTCAAACAGAGAAATCCTAGAGATTTTTCATCTTCGTTTTATTCACTGGAAAACAGCTTGTTCTTTTCATGGCTTTATTCCACACCCTCAGTGGGTTATGCTAGACCTCACAAAAGGAATTTGTTAAAATGGCTCTGTCAATGATGAATGGGATGTTTCATGGTGGAAAAGACGTGGGAGACCTTTCCAGGGCCCAGGCGGTGGGTTTTAAAAATATTTAGATACTGTCATTCAAGATTCCCACAAGTGCAAATATATGAAAGCCCAATTTGCTTGTGATTTGTAGGGGCAGACTGAAAAAGCTTGGAAGCTTTTTAAGGAGTTCCAGGCTGTATTATATTCTTCAAACACAGTACTGTTACTATTATGTAAGCCATATGTGATATGATATGATGTGTGGAATACTTCATGAATAAAAGGAATGTTTTGACATTAGATTCTCTTGGGCCCTTTGGCTTCAAATAAGATATAATCATCACTCTGAAAATTGCCAACAGAACTCCAGCCTGAAAAGCAACAGCCTGACTTACAAAAAATTACACAATGCTATGTAATAATGTTAATGTGATATGGTTTAGGATAAGTGACAAAAAAAGAGGTAATGATTCACAATTTCAAGTCTTGAAACTACCTATGTGATTTCAGAAGGCTGCAGGGAGGCAGAATCAGGGGGAGATCACTGCCCTTGTATTAATTAACCAGCATGAAATGTTTGATTTAAAACACCCATCACATATTATGCATGCCTCCTGCTGCAATTTATTTTTAAACCATCTAAAAGTGTATGATGCTGCTTACAGCCAGTCAGTTTGTGGCTAATAAACTGTGATGGCATGAACATTTCTCATAAACTCTCTTGTGTAGAGGTCTCCAACTATATGGCATAAATAGGATGGCACATTCCAGCTAATACTGCCAAGGTAGGCCAAAAAACCCCCCCAAAAAACCTGGGATGTATCCAAAGCAAATACTTGGGTTTTACCTACTAGGTGGTCAGTTCTGTAAGGGGGGGCTTTCTCTTCATATAATTCTTAATGTTGCAGACATTTCATTTCAGAACATAGATTGTTTTTTTAAAATGGAACACCAAGTAGTGGGGGCCTTGTAAATGGCTTTTGAATGATTGATTTTGAAGGTGGGAAAAGTAAAGCCATCATCCTGATTTACAAGTGTAGATTTCACAAAACACTTAAATACGTAAAAGTGAAAGTAGTGCCTAGTCTGTGTAGCATATTAAGAGGAGCTGCTGCTGCATTATTTGAGATAATAGCATATGTGACAATGCAGGAAGTGTCACACAGTTAGCTAGGTGGTATAAAAAGCCCCAACAGAGGAAAAATGAACCATAAATGGATATGGAGAAGCTAAATAACCATAATATACTTGCATGACTGCATCCATTCCATGTTATGACTGGCTAGGTTGTCAGTTTCCTTATCAGGCTTTCATACCCTCTAACATTTGACAGATGAAAACTGAGACATGTGTAGCCATGCAACATCAGAGTGTGGTCAAGATGGTAAAAGCTATTAATGAGAACGAACATACAAGCTAGGAGAGGTTGCTGCAGTTTGATTTTGTCTGAGTCTAGAGGGAAAGGCAAAATTCACCCCCCTCTTCTCTTCCTCCTGCTGAGTTGATAGGGAGCAAGCTACTTTTGCAACATCAACTGAAGGGCTATACAGATGGGTGGCATGCAACCACCCCTTTTCACCCCAGATTGGGACTGCAGCAACTGCACACAACAGCTTCCAGAGGACACAAAAAGAAGCTGTGAAAAGCAGCTTCTTTTCAGTGTCCTGGAAGGGACATCATAGGCGTGGTAGTGCACCCTTCCATGCTGTGCCGTTTGGGCACTGCGCCACAGTGGTGTCATCATGGCTTACACCATGTATACAGGCACACACCAAAATGGCACCATGGGAGTGGGATCATGGCGCCAAGTGTGCAAACGCTATGCTGTGACTCCTCCCACAGGCCAGTGCTTTTCACCAGTCTATACAAGGCCTGAGTTTGCAGCAAGTGAAGTACACTGAGGATAAAGAGGGGCAAGTGGGAAGAGACAAGAGAAACTGGGACATTACAAAAATATGAAAAAGTGGGATAACAGAGGATTAATTGGAACTGTCTCTCACTAAGGACAGTTGGGGGATAAGGGCTTTTGCTAAGGCATTCTTTAATTATACATAATTCTTTTTATGTTCCAAACAGTCAGGACCTGTTAATTATCCCAATTTAGCAATATTCTGAGGTTTTCAAATTAGTCTAAGTTGTACAGAAAAAGGCAGCAAAGGCATGGTACACACTGCCTGCAAAAGGTGGGCTGGAACCACCACTCATTGCTGCGTAACGCTACGCAGCAACCAAATGTCGTAGTTGCCTCTGCGTAGCAAAAAAGGAGCGTGCAGAAGCAGGTGCAGTTTGCTGCACCGCTGCACCACCACAAGCGCCATAGGATGACATGGTTACGGTCACAGCTGCACCGCACTATTTGGACACGGTGCAGCTGCAACATCACAGGTGTGTGCAACGTGTGGGTGGGGCCGCACAATCATGGTGCCCCCCACAAGTACTAGGGCTAGGGACCGTGTGGCTGCCACACGGTCCCTAACCCTAAAATTGGCACGAGCACGGTGCAAAAGGTGTACTGCACCTAAAATACAACTATGTCCTCCTGTAGAAAAGAACAGGCAAAAATTGTTGCTATTGTACATTCCATAATTCCCAAAAGTTGCATCCTTTGGGCAACCTCATGGTAGTGCTGGTCCTGTATTCCCACAACAAAATGTGTTCCACATCAGTGACACTTTCCAGAACAAGAATCAGTTACCCACAAACTGCACTAGCAAGGTAAGTGGTTGCAAATAGTGATTTATTATCAAGGGCAGAAATGCTTGCTGGAATGATATTTGAACAGATTAGTGATGGCTGAGTAGTCTGCCAGGAAATGCACAGTGGTCAAATAGAACCTAAGTGGTGGAACAGGAAACAAGGATTTGGGTGTTGCTGTTGTGTGCCTTCAAATCCTTTATGACTTATGCTCACTCTAAAGCAATCGGGGGCTTCTTTCTTCTTTAAATCGAAATCAAGGGATGGACAGATTTACCATGTTGTGTACCTTCAAGTCATTTCTGAGTTATGGCAACCCTATGGCAAACTTATCATGGGGTTTTCTTGGGAAGATTTGTTCAGAGTTTTGCCATTACCTTTTCTTGAGGCTGAGAGCATGTGACTTGCCTAAGGTCATCCAGTGGGATTCATGGTCAAGCTGGGAATCAAACCCTGGTCTCCAGAGTCATAGGAGTTTATTGCATGCAAAAATAAAACAGCTTACCCCTGCTGGGATACAGTAGCTTATGGGATGCAATTGGGAATTACTGCATGAAAAATGGCACCAATGCCACTAGGCAACTGCATCCAGGCTGCATCCAGGCTACCAGCTGTGCTCAGCCGACTGATTTGCAAACACAGGAATCTCTCGTTTTTTAAAAGCAGTGGGCTAAGAGAGGCTAGAAGCTGGGATGCAATCGCCCAGTGGCATCGGCAGCATTTTTTGTGCCATAATTTCTGACTGCATCCTGTAAGCGACTGTATTCCAGCAGGGGTAAGTCACTTTATTTTTGCATGCAATAATCCCCATAGTCCAACACTCAAACCACTATGCCATGCTGGATATCCTAAGGTGCATCTACACCGTAGAAATAATGCAGTTTGGCACTACATTAAATGCCATAGCTCCATCCTACAGAATCCTGTAGGCACCAACACTTTGGTAGAGAAAGCTAAATACCTTGTAATAGTACAAATCCCTGGCTTCCCTATGATGGATGTACAGTATCTAAAAGGGTGTCAAACTGCATTATTTCTACATTGTGACTGCACTCGTGGACAGTAATCTTACACACATTCAACTGAGGAAAAGAATTTAATGACACTTACTCCTGAGTAGCCACAGAGAAGGCTGCATTGGTAAAAAGTCTAGGACTCAGCATAGTTTTGTACATTCTCTCCTGCCTCTTGTGCTAGACTTACCAGTAAATGTTAGTACCTTTAAACAATACTTTTTTTTCCTGACCTCTGAAGGAGAATAGCATTGTGTATGAGCAAGTCTCTTGAGTACCATTTTCTGGCTAATGCATTCACAAATCTATTCAATTTATAACAAAGAGGGTAGAATAAACAATTAGGCCTTACATTTAGCAACACTGTAACACACCTGGCAACAATTAAATGCTTTAATTAAAAGTCATAGTACAGAGTTTGCCTGTATAACCTTTTCAGAAGTCACTCCATAGAGTGCCTGGCAAAACTTTTCTATTAAACTGTTGAACATCAGCATTTGCAGCATTTCTTCATAGACAACAGAACTAATGGCCTGGGAATGAAAGGGATAATGCAAAGTTGTTTAACAGCCAACCTTTAATTTTCTCAAAGAAAAGCAAATTAATTACATCATTATGTATTGAGAAGCTAAAGCCTGCCGGGTCCATACTAGACCTCATATGGATTTGAGCGACCATTTGATTTTGTATTGAAAGGAAACCTCGGCAGCTATAACCTGTTGACTTTCATGGAACAAAATTGTCTGCAGGGATTCATCACAGGGTGTCAACTTCCTTTTAAAAAAAGTCTTGCTTTCGAAAACATAGGTTGGCATTAAAATGTTGGAGATCTGTTCAGTATCACTGTACGTGTGCTTAAAAACAAACCACTTATCACTCTTGCGGGATGCAATCTAATTAGACTAGATCAATTAGGAGCTTGGGTTCAAATATTTGGAGATTAACACATGCCAAATCCGCACTGGGATAGACACAGGTTGTAACCATCATGAAATGATCTTATTGCGCTGCCCGGGCAAGTAGGCAGCCCATATCAAATCCAGATTTCTCCCGCAGCTTTTTAAGAACAGGATTTTCCTGTTGTTGAAAAGTTGTTGGAGAGCCTGGGTTGGATATGGGCTGCCTTCTGCCCAAGCACAGGGCAGCATGACAAAATCCATCAGTTATGGTTACAACCCAGCTCTGTCCTGACACAGATTTGGCATGTGATAATCTCCTTTATCTTATTGTCCTGTTTTCTTGCTTGCCCTCTGCTGTTTTATTTGGCCTTTATAGTTTTATGCTATTTTCCCCAATTCTTGTTGCTTCAGTGTCCTTTTTCTGTTCCTTTTGTTGCTGTTACTTCAAAAACAACCTTGGTGGCCTCCAAATGTACTGGAGCATAATTGTTATCACCTGCAGTGAGCATGGTTCTTAACTGGGGATGATAGAGTTGTTGTTCTACATATCTGTTTTTCCTCTTTTGTTGCTTCTGTGGCTTTAGAATCACCTTCTAGAGAAGTGATGAGCTAGAGTCTTTATCCTCTCCAAGCCAACATGGCTTCTAGCTGTGGATGTGAGATTTGTCATCCAGCATCATATGTAGCCTATGTTTAACAGGGCATCTAATCTGCACTGGAGAAATAATGCAGTTTGACACTACGTGATCTGCCAAGTTTATATCTTACAGAAGACTGGGATTTTTAGTTTGTTGTGACACCAGAGCTCTTTGACAGAGGCAGCTAAATATCTCACAAAACTATAAATCCCAGTATCCCATAGCATTATGGAACACCACTCCAGCCCTGAAGCCAGAAACCAGAGCCAGCAGCTAGCTTCCCCACACCATTGGGACTTCAAGCAAAGGCAAAGGCAGAGGCAGCAGCAGCTGAGGAAAGGGGGGCGTGGTTTTGGGTGAGACATTTATACCCTCCCCAAACACTCCCTTCAGTAACACCACTCCAGCCCTGAAGCCAGAAGCTAGCTTCCCCATACCATTGGGACTCCTCAAGCAGAGCTCGGCGGTGGCGGTTGTAGCAGAGGAAGAGTTGCGGACGCAGTGGGTTCCCTTGAGGGCCCATGGAACACCACCACCCTCCCAATTCAGTGGGCTTTGACCTTTCACCATCTCACCTGAGGCCAGGAATGTGGCGGGGGCAGCCATTGGAGTTGTGCTGGGGAATGGGAGGTATGGTTGGGATAGAGGGAACAGATGTTACAAAAGAAGACGGGATCGCTGTCTGAAAGCTATCCCATCTTCAGTTCCCTCTGTTTCCCAGAATGGCTTGGAGAACAGACCAACCATCCCGCCCCAAATCGAAGGCCCTGGTTCACGCCAGAGCTGAGGAAGATGAAGCGGTTTGGACGACGGCTAGAGCGCAGGTGGCGGAAGACTCGACTCTTATTCGACAGAACTCGCCATAGGAACTTTCTTCGTTCCTATTGGGAGGCAATACGTGCAGCAAAGAGAGCCTTCTCCTCTGCACGTATTGCGTCTGCAGAGTCCCGTCCAGCAGAGCTGTTTAAGGTGGTGAGGGAAATGACGCAGGTGCCCCCTGCGCCAAATCCCTTACTTAACCCGATGACGGCCTGCTGTGACACGTTTAACAACTTCTTTGCAGACAAAATCTCTCAGATAAGAGCCGACTAAGATGCCACCGTTGAAACAGAGTCGACAGGTGAGGCGTCCAGTGACTCCGCCGATGTAGTCATACTGGATCAGGTCCAATCTGTGAGTACTGATGACGTGGACAAGCTGCTTGGTAAGGTGAGGAAGACAACTTGCCCTCTCGACCCTTGCCCATCATGGCTGGCCGTCCGGGGGGGATGCATTGATGAGATTCCTTACGGATATCATCGGTGCATCCTTCAGGGAAGGACATATTCCATCTTGTTTAAAGGAAGCGGCGGTTAGGCCACTCCTGAAAAAACCTTCCCTAGACCCCCTGGATATGAGGAATTATAGGCCGGTGTCATTGCTGCCATTTTTGAGCAAGGTGATCGAGAGGGCGGTTGCCCTTCAGCTCCAAGCTGTCTTGGATGAAAACGATTATCTAGACCCATTTCAAACCGGGTTTAGGACAGGCCTTGGGGTTGAGACTGCCATGGTTGCCTTGACCGACGATCTGCGTCTGAGCATTGACAGGGGGAGTGTGACCCTGTTGGTGCTCTTAGACTTCTCAGCGGCTTTCGATACTATAGATCACGGCATCCTCTTGGACCGCCTGAGGGGGTTAGGTATCGGGGGCACTGCTTTGCAGTGGTTCCGGTCCTTCCTCTCGGGCAGGTCTCAGAGGGTGCTACTCGGGGACTGTAGCTCCAGTAAGAGGTACCTCACTTGTGGGGTTCCTCAGGGGGCTATTTTGTCCCCGATGTTATTTAACATCTATATGAAGCCGTTGGGTGAGATAATACAGAGTCATGGTGCTGGGTGTTATCAGTACGCTGATGACACCCAAATCTATTTCTCCGTGTCTCATTCGTTGGCCTCGAATTCCGATGGCATCTCTTCTCTCAATGAATGTCTTCAGGCGGTAATGGGCTGGATGAGGAAAAACAGATTGAAACTGAATCCAGACAAGACGGAGGTGCTCATGGTAGCGGCCCCGAAACCAAGAATTGGGTTGCAACCTCCAGTCCTGGATGGGGGCACACTCTCCTCCAGTGACTGTGTTCGCAGTCTGGGGGTGCTCCTCAACTCGTCACTCCTGATGACAAATCAGGTAAATGCGACGGTCAGAGTGCCTGTTATCAGCTTCGGCTGATATGCCAGCTGCGCCCTTTTCTGGAAGTAAGGGATCTCGAGACGGTTGTGCACACGCTGGTAACCTCACGCCTTGACTTCTGTAATGCACTCTACATGGGGCTACCCCTGTGCTTGACTTAGAAATTACAGCTGGTTCAAAACATGGCAGCCAGGCTTGTCTCAGGAACATCTAGGAGGGACCACATTACTCCAGTTTTGCGGTCCCTCCACTTCCGGGCCCAGTACAGCTATCAGCTTCCAGGCCCAGTACAAGGTGTTGGTTATCACCTTTAAAGCCCTAAATGGCTTGGGTCCAAGCTATCTCAGGGACCGCCTCCTCCCATACAATCCTCCCCGCGCTCTCCGGTCCTCTGGGAAGAACTTACTGCAGCCTCTAAAATCTAGGCTTGCGGCAACCTCCCAGAGGGCATTCTCTGCTGTCGTCCTCAAACTCTGGAACAACCTGCCAAATGAGATCCGTCAGATAACATCATTAGACAGCTTTAAAAAAGCGGTCAAGACGGATCTCTTCCGGCAGGCCTTTCCAGATTAACCATTCGGGCCCAGGTTCCCTGATTCCCTCATTCCTCCCGTGGCCCCATCTTAGTGATGGTTGAGGATCAACAGAGGGATATCAGGGTTTTTAGTTTTTAATTGTTGTTTTTATGCTTTGATATTGTGTTTTTAATATGTTATACTGTTTAATACTGTCTTAAGGGGGGGAGGGATAAAGTGTTTTTAATTGTTATATTTTACTGTTGTCAACCGCCCGGATTGGTTTGCCATAGGGCGGTATACAAATATATTATTATTATTATTATTATTATTATTATTATTATTATTATTATTAATACAGTGTAGATTAGACCTTAGTTGTGGAAAGCTATTTCAGTGGCTATTTTTATTTTGTTCTATGTCTGGGTGGGTTTGTTTGTTTGTTTGGTAATATTGCACACTGTTCTGGACATATATTTCATTTACTTAGAAGTAGCCCAGACATCATTTCAAGTGTTTTTCTTTCTCTCCATTTGCTTGTCTGTTCCACTGTATACATCCACTCATTTGATCACAGTCACCAAACATGGTGGGACCAAAGTGAAATCTGTAAAAGTTATGGACCTGATCCATCAAACACTGTGCATGCTTTCTGAATAAATACTTAGGATTCTGTATTTCATAGCTCTAGAATGCACATTTATGAAATAATTTTACAAAACTTGATATTTTACCACAGTTTCCCCCCATTTTGCATAGAACTTGCCATGTAACAAATCTTGAGAACCATGATGTTTCCCCCCCCCCCCCCCCCCCGAAGCTGTAAGTGAAATCATCAACATCAATTCAGGCTTTGCCAGGGAAAAAAATCTTAGTTTTAGTTATAAATAGCAGCAAAATTCTATATGTGCCTAATGAGCAGTGAGTCCCATTGATTGTGGTGGGCTTTATTCCCAAATTAGTGTGTACAGACATGCGAGTACAGAAATAAGTTCCTCTCAGCCATGGGCTCGGAGAATGGACTTGGCAAGTAATGATCACAGACTGACAACAGCTGTGAATTACCTCATAAATTTGTTAAGAGAACAATATGAAAATAATGGCATCAGCTATGAACACTGGGATGGGTTAGGAAAAAACTAGACACAAGCATATGTACATATAAAACTACACTGAAGATCCAATGTAGGTGGTCCTTCCAATGATGCAGATTGCAGCTATTTAATACAATAATTTCTGTTCACAGTTGCCATGGCTAATCTGTTCTCAGGTAAATAACCTGCTGTTATGAAACTCTCCATATTCAGTTACGCTGTTTTTCGGACTGCAAAAGTCAATCTGCCAGTGATTCCATGCTCAAAATCTTCAGAGCTTCATAGAACCTTCCTGAATTTATACTCCATTGTATAGCCTTGCGAGCCCAGGGTCACTTCTATGAAACAACGAGATGACAGAGGATATGGTAGAGATACATATGTTTTCTGAGAACATATTACAGATAAAGCAACAAGACTGTGGATCAAACTGATAAAGGATAAATACAGGTGCCAATTCAGATCATGCTTACCTGTGAGAAAGCCCAACTCAATAAAATGGGACTTGTTCCTGAGTAAAGATGCACAACATTGTGCTGTAAAACTAATTTCCACTTTTGAAAATCTGCTGATTTAAACTCAGCATTCAGCTGCATTCTTAAATATTTACCTGAGAAAAAAATCATAGGGTCACCATAAGTCAACAGGTGACTTGAAGGCAGATTCACGCACTGGTCTGCCTAAAGACAAAAAGAACTGCTTCCTAGTAGAATGATGGGCTGTACATAATTTGCCTCAGCTAGTTTCACAGTAAGAACTGTGAAAAAGTGCAGACTTAGTATATATAGTGGTGTTCAGCTGACCCTTCTTGAAGATTGCTATGCTTATGGCATGTGTATTAATTATTATAGATCACCATTTGATTATTATATTATGGGAAGATGTATCTTATGGTGTTCCAGATATTTTTAAACTGTAGGTCCTAGGACTCCTCATTATTGGCAATGCTGACAATGCTAGCTAGGGCTTCTGGGAGCTGAAATCCAACCACATCTGGAGGACTACATGATTCCCACCTTTCTATTAGAACAATTTATTATTATTATTATTATTATTATTATTATTATGCATACATATTGGATGAATTATATCAAAAAATAGGCATGACACTTTGTCTTTTGCTCGTTTCCCTTCATATGAACTTTTGGTCCTAAAAAGTACCACTCTGCTGGCACAGTGACCTTAGAATCTTGAAGGCTAAGTCAGACACCTATAAACTCCTGGATATTTTACATAAATAATAAGCCTTAGGGCAGAGTCTGGGTGATGGACTGCATATTTGCCATCCACAGAGCAACCTACAAACTTAAGTACAAAGATACATCTCACCAGGTGATGAACTGACCATAGCAACTATGAACATAATGTTGGTGTGAAATAGCTACAGTTTGCACCAGGGCTGAACCACATCCATGAAATTGTGAATCTTCAAGTTATTCAGAGAACAAACTCACAGCTGAATTTCACTTTCTCTGTGCCTGTAAGGTGTTACAAAAAACAAAAACACGCACAATACAAATGTGAATAACATGGGCTGATGATTTGATTTCTCTGCTTCTTGTACAGAACATCTGTATAGTTTCATTCATTTCTCAGTAAAAATATTTGTTTCTAAAGGGAAGAGAGAAATGTCTCTGTTCCCCCTTTGAAAGCATAGTGTTTACCTAAGGCTAGGAAATGACTGCTGCAATGCTCCTGGCATGTGCTTTTTCATTGGCTCTAATTGCTCCAGTTGTTATGACAGCAGTTCTAGCAGGAGCCTACTTCAGGCTAACTATACTAGTGTCATATATGACCACTCTGACAGAAAGGGAAAGATTCAGTAGGTCATTTAGAGGCTAGCTTGTCAACTGCTTCCCTTTTGCTTCAGTATTGCTCCATTTGAAACTTGTGAGCACTTAATGTAACACACCAAAGAGCAATCTTAACACAAACCAGGATAAAAACTTGTGAGCCCTTAATGTAACACACCAAAGAGAAATCTTAGCACATGCCAAGATATAAATTCTGAGCAAATAAAAAATTGCTGTTAATTCAGTGTCAAAAGTTATGTCTGAAACCAATCCAGCCACCAGTCTGGGCACAGCGTATTCAAAGGTCTTTTAAATTTTCATCAGGAGATTTAACAAGCACAAGCCTACCCCTGCTTATAAAGACCCTAAATGAGAAACTTCTATTTACACAATCTTTTTCCTCCAACCCATTTCACCTTTTCCTCCTCATCTTCTGTTGGCTTGGGATGGTAATGGAATGCTAGAAAAACACAGATTTACCATGTCTGGTTACAGCAGCATGTCTGCAGTAAACCATGTCAGAAACAAAGGGCAGGTCTACATGGGTCAAAATGAACCAGTTTTGCCCTGCCCTCATGTTACCCCATTATCACAATGCTGAGCCAACGACCCAGTTCAACTGTGAACTGCCTCCATGTGGTTAGGTCTGTTGTGCAGTGAATCCAGGCCATCCTTGCATGACATTGATTTTTAAAAACTCACCCTTTGCTCTGGATCTTCCTAAAAAATCCAGAGCACTTCACAACAATGCCATGTGGCTGTTTACACAGTACCTCACTGTGCCACCCAGCACCACCACCACTGGCATGAGTCACTCCTCTGAGGTCACACAATGCCCACCAAGGTGTACAATGCTGGGTGCTTCATTTTGGGCCTCACAGGGAATGGCTCATGGTGGCAGTGCCAGGCAACACAGCAGGACAATGTGTAGACTGATGCAAGGCATCACTGCAGAGTGCCCAGGGAAAGGGGGGAACTGAGGGCAGCTTTGGGGCCAGAATACTCTGTGAACAGCCTGGAGTATTCTGGCCACTGGAGACCCAGCCAAAGTATGAGTTGGAAATTCTAGACAATTTTGTGACTGCCTACTACAGACAAGGTAAAGAGAAGCTGCCTCCAGAATCCCTTATGACGCATACATAAACAGTAGAATGGAGAGAAAGGGAGAAAGCAGATATGCCTGTCTCACAAGCTGTCTCCAGCAAGTTAAAAATTGCTTAGATCTAGAAGTATGGCCACCAAAATGGGAATCAAAAGAAAAGTGGAAGTGGAGGAATTTAAAAAATAATCCTTGGATGCATGTTGGAAGAAGCTTCGAAGTGGCCTCTGGAAGGTTCAAAATGTTTTTGTTTATTTATTCAAGGCTTACCTGCAGTGGTTGTTTCATCTCACATGTTCATATTGTTAGTTTTGAATTAAAAGTGTGCTAAGCATGTTGAACTGCTCTTCTTTTTTGTAGTGTAGGAACTTATTCCTATTCTTTCAGCGTTGTTTCTGTGCCTGGAACCAAATTTTCTGTTAAACAAATAGCCCACCTTGTTAGCAGCATAGCTCAGACCCAACGTGGCCATTCCCATGTTGTTTGAAAATGGGGAGAGGGCAAGTGGGATGTGCTATTTTCTAGTAGTTGCACAAGATCCAAGGACTTCTCTTTAGAGAACTTGCAAGAACCCCTGGAGGCCTCTGAAGATACCAGTCACAGCCCATCTAATTATAGGAAAATATCTGACACATCCTCACTAATCCCCCCACTCTTGGACAATACAGAAATGGTTGTGTTGGGGGGGGAGTGCTGCACTGCTTACAAGGTGAGTGTTTTGGGAGATGGGTGGAACCATACATTGGGAGATGTAACTATGTAATATATTTATGTCTCCCAGTGAAGGATTTCAGTATCAGTTTTGGTTTGCACATAGGTTTGAAACCCATCTTTAAACTCATCCTGAAACTTTCCTACCATCTTGTTCTTTTGACAGAAGCCTCTGCAGGATCTAAAAACATTCCATCAGTAGGGTGACCGTGGTTGGATATAATCCACCATGAAAACCAAGGCAACAGAATATTCTTGTCTTGGAACAAGACATTGCATTAAAAAACTAATACCACTGGAATATTATTCTCTTATACTACTGGGGATAAAATCAATTAAAACCTATAAGATCACTATGTGGATGCACAAAGGTAATGAGAAGCTGGTCAGGTTTCAATACTCATCACAGTTAATTTAGCCAATTTGTGCATTATTTGTCTTTAAAACCTAATTCTCATTGTGAATTATTCACAGGTCAAGTCCACATTGTCTAAAAAGCAGACAGTAAATGAACTACAGTTGCCAGAGCAAAAGATTTAATTGCTTTCTGTCCATGTAAAATCGTTCTGACTGAAGTGTACTGAAACAAATCGTTCCTCCACTTGCTTTGGACTCATCATATTCTCTTACAAATGACTGTTCATGAGTGCAAGGTTTGAAAATAGTAATCAAAATGTCTTTATCTGCCCCATTTGCTACATTTTGAGTCATTTATACTAAATAAACTCTTGGAATCATTATTTATGAATCAGCTGCCAAGAGTTGGAGAGCTACGTTTCTGTATAAAGTCAAAACCCTTGAAGAGCTTACAGGCTGATCTCTGAAATGGTGCAATGAAACAGAGTGAAGAGGAAAAGACCTCTTAATGGAATGGTTGTATGAATATTACATTTTACTTCATCCTGATCAGTTGGTTAATTATGACTCTCTGGATTATCATTGTCATACCTAGTGTGAGATGATAGATAGATAGATAGATAGATAGATAGATAGATAGATAGATAGATAGATAGATAGATAGAGCATGCCTTTGATATGAAGATTCAAGGAAGTGAGTATAAAGAATCAAAAGTACCCTATGTGTGGATCTAACCCCTGAAAACCATATGATGTAGAGAAGTCTCTTCTTTCAGAATGGTAGATAAGAGATGTAATCTGAGCTAACGAGGTACCCACTCCCCCGCTGAAGGTAGAGTGTCAAGCAATTTTATTCTTGTAATAATATTAAGGTTTTGAATGCTAATAGCTAATTAAATGCTTTGTGCATTCAAATAACTGCAGATTTGGGTGACACAAAGGGAATTGCAGACAAAAATGCAATATATTGCCTACAACCCTATTGATTTGATTAGAGTAGTTACATTGTTAGTTGTTGGATGGTAAGTAAACTTGTAACTAAGGCCCGGTACAGACTGCCAGAAAACAGTGGTCTGGGGCCAATTTTAGGACTTGGGATTGCAGAGTGACCACATGCTCCTGAGCCCTACTGCGCAGTGTCGGCACCATCATGGCATGGCCCCACCCCCATGGGAGCTGCCATGATGACGGAAGCACAGCACAGCATCTGAATGTCATGGCACTGTGTGTGAGTACGCCATTGGTGCACTCATGGCACCCACTGAGCAGACTAAAAAGAACCCGCAGTTAATGGGTCCTTTGTAGTCCTGATGGAGGCTGCGGTCTTTGGTTGGTGCAGCCTCCATCGGGACTAAAAACAAGTGGCTCCAGCCCGCCCTTTCGGGGCAGTCTGTCAAGCCCCTAAATCACTTATTCAATTAATCTATCAATAGGATTCAGGGCATTGTTTATTAAGATGCTGCCTGAATATCACATTCTCTCTAGCCAGAAAGAGAGAGGGAATGAATCCCAAATAATTTATTATTCACGTTGTATTAGTCCATATCTAGAAGATGTAGAGCCAGTGTAGTGTAGTAGTTTGAGCACTGGATTATGACTCTGTAGATCAGGCTTTGAATCCCAGCTTGGCAATGTAAATCCACTGGGTGACCTTGGGCAAGTCACACTCTCTCAGTCTCAGAGGATGACAAGGGCAAACATCATCTGAAGAAACTTGTCAAGAAAACCTCAAGATAGGGTCACCTTAAATAAGAAACAACTTGAAGGCACACAACAACAGCAACAAACCATTATAGAAAAAAAAAACCTAAGGGAAATGAGACCCCAAAACACCAAGGCATACTGAGCACTGTCAATGAAAAATGACTATTGGATGAGGTGAAGCAGGAGAACAGGTGGGAGGGGGAATGGAATGGAGTATCATGGAAGAAAGAATGGTGGACTGGGATGCTAAACATGAGCATCCTACAAAATTATGTCACAGGTCCCATTTGCATTTGGGTGTTAATCATCTTGTTTTCTGTGAACTAGATATGCTTGGTATGTTCATGAAGTATGCAATCACAGCCACAATTCTTAATAGCCCAGGTGCTGCTTTATGAGCACTGATTGGAAGAGGTGTGTGTAGCTATTACTTCTTCTTGTATGCAAGAAAATTAGGTCTTTTGTGCAAAGGACAATGGTATTTTTCTTGGCTTCATTCATATTTGGGCATGAAAAGTGCTTCCTTTGTTGTTATAGAAACCAGTTTTACATTATCATTACCCTTCTTTCTGTCTCTCAATGAGTCTTTTCGATTTAGTAAAGTATTTTTGTCTCTTTCATCACCATGGTGTCCAGGTTCTTTATAAACATACACTCACATGCATGTGGATGGAGTTTGCACAAAGTGTACTATGTTGTTGTTGTGGTTTCCTTTCTATCACTTTCTGTTCTGTTAATTTTGGTTTATTTTTTCAAAGCTCACCTGCCCTCCCTCATACACACATAGAGAATGAAGAAAAGTTTGCAAAAAAAGGGGGAGGGCCTTCTTTGCAATATAAAACTGTACTCCACTTATAGGGAGTATTAGACTCTTGTGAACTTACCTCAGTCAATTTACTTGACAGAAAAAAAAATATCAAGCTGTGACCAGTTCCCCAAGACAAACTATTGATGTCATATTGTTTCATGTCTTTAAATGAGTTGAGAAAAACATTAGAAAGAAAGTTGTATAAAAGTATGGCTGCACTCCTCTTGGCTGATGCAAACACACCTAGGTTGTAATGCAGGGCTAATGTGGTCCCAAGCGCTGCAACAAGAAGAGAAAGAGTAGTGAGAGATGTCTCTGTTAGGAGTGAAAACTGCTTGCTAGCTTCTAAACTGCACAGATGCCAGCAGGACAGCTTTCTCTTACAATGAAGATGGCTTTCTCTATTGTACAGCCCCACAGTGCTACACACTGTTCCGAAAGGTTATTTACGCTTGTGAAATGGACTGTAACAGCAACATAGGATGCCAGCCATTATCTCCACTAACAAAATCAAAGAGAGGAAAACCTAATAAAACAAAGCAATTAAACAAAAACAAAATCAATAATTAAAACATACCATTGTGCAACAGATTCTAGAAGTCTTCTCAAAATACAGCATCGGATGTAAGAAATCAAATCCATTTACATCATTATTTAATTGTTAAAGCTGGAAAAAGACCATCCACAATTATTTCCACATGGTTTGCACAGCACTATTTAACTGCAAAATCTAAATATAGGCAATCTGAAATTATGTCCATGTGGTTTCTACAGACATACTGAATGGGAAGCATCCTTTCTCTGAGATTTCTCCACAGAAGCTCATTTAGAATATCATCCTAGCCTTGGCTAATATGGCCTGGTTGCAATGGTCCAGAGGCCAATTTTTAGTTTTCAGTACAGTGACATGAAAGGCACATACATGCTGCAGCCTACAATAGGCTGCAGCAGACTCCCCAAAACAAAAACAAAATCTGATGATTTGGGAACAAAGCAAGGCACAAGAAAGTATGTCTCATCTGAATTCAGAAATAAGTTTTGTTTTTGTTTTATATTATTTTACGTTGTTTTAGTTTTTTTCTTTTGAGTGAAAAGTCAAGTAGGGTCCCAAAGGCTGCAAAAATGGATCTGGGAGCTACTTGTGGCTTCCAGGCCACAGAATTCCCAGCCATGTCTTTTTCGGACACACTTATGATGTAGATGTTTTGGTCTGTGAGAGAAAAGGCTTATGTAAATTCAAATTAAAATTATTCATCTGTTTACAGAAACTGTCACAGAAGTATGTGTGTGTGCGCGTGTGCATGTGTACATATGGGTGGATTTTGTATTAATATTTAACAAATTGTCAGGCAGCTTTCTTTGAAATAAAACTCAATCAACAGATTCCATGCGCAAAAGAATATTAAATGGGTATGACTGCAAAGGCAGATAATTCATACAAAATCTATTCTGAGTGAACAGTTTGTACTATTTGCTTAGCTGCAAGTTCAGTGGTTCACTTGGAACACCTCTCCTCTTTGTTATCTTTTGTTCAGTATGCTTAGGCATGCACAAACCATCAGGAACTCTCTAATATGGATTTTAAAATAGCCTCCAAGCTGACTCTGTATGTCAGACAGAATCTCAAACTGTCTTCCCATCCCTTGCTTAATTGGATGATTGCAACAAAGAACTCCATATGGCTTCAGCAACTGCATGGTCCTCAAATAACTTGTCATACCTCATTGGGAGGCCCACAGTGAGATACCACTGTCATCTTTTATTGAAGATTTACACAACTAAGGTGTTTTACAGTGTACAAATTCTGTAACACAGCAAGTATATTAAACCAAGAAGTTAATAAACGTCTGTCACTTATCTTTTTTGAGAAAAATGTTTTTATAACCCAGTACCACAAAATGTCTAAAAAGGCTACATATTTTTCCAATAATGTGTTTTACCATATAGATGTTAATTTTTGAAATATTACAAATATAGGTTTTTCAAGATTTAACTGTTCTGTCCCCTGGAATGTATCCGTACGTATATGTCTGGGTAATTTGTATCCATTGCTCCAAGGAAGTTTAAAATGAAGATACAAGATATTACCATAGCATAAGGTTCCTGCTGAATAAAGCAACTGTACAATGCTCAGTTGTGAAAATCCATTACAGATGAATTGATTTAGTTAAGAAAGCTACAGCGGTGAGTTTCCAGGACTTGATGACCAAGTCTCCTATTCATAGGACCATCTTAAGTCGAAGCCAACCCGAGAGGAAATAACAACAATGAGGTGATATATGCATCCCTACACACATTTGCATGCCCACAGCAGTAGCCAATGAAATGGAGCATAAGTGACTAGCTACTGTGTTTCTTGGAGTATTGGGATAATGAGTAACTGCCCTGGTTGCTAAACTGAAACAATTTGTTATTTGAGGAGATGGAAATGTCATATATCCATTATGGCTAAAGCACTGACAGAGCTATCCTCCATGAACATCAAGGGTCAACTACAGTCACCTTTTGGAGGTATAAATAAAGTTACTGACATCAATTGAGAGATGACACAAGGATCAAGGGCAAACAGCCATAAATTCAGAATACAGTAGTGCAATGTGGGTATCCAAAACTTGAGCAGATATAATAAATAGTATGATATTTTATTTTTGTTATTCAAATAAATTGTATGTCCAAAGATCTCAACATGGGATACAATAAAAGCAATTTAAACTGTGAAACAGTAAAATATATGTTTACAGTCTTAAAAAACCTATTGAATTATCTCGAACACAATAAAACCAGTTAAAACTGCATACATGTACAAATTGAATAAAATCATTAGAAGCCCACCATCACCATCATCGCCACCGAGAGTCTTGAATTAAAAGGCATGTTTTATCTTGGCACTGAAATGAAGGCACCCAACAACAAAATATGGGTAATCCATAACCAGATCATTATCACAATAGAGAAGGTCCATTCCCATCTCCTCACAAAATGTAGTATCCCCTCTAATGGAACAGAAAAGAGGGTACCTCTCATTCCCCAGGCAGGTATAAATAGGCAGGTATATATCAGTTTTTCCTGCAAATCTTAAACAGTGCCCAACCTATTGATATAAACAATGTCAATTATATTTTCACACACATGCAATTTGTAATATCCCAGAGGAAAACTTGTATTTTTAAGACTAATATAACCACATCTGTAGATATTTCAAATGTGTGATATTAGAATTGGAGAGGATCCAGCTGGACAGTGATTATTTATAGATGAATCTACAGTTTTTATTCTGGGACCTGCTTTAAATTCCTCAAGATTGCACATCTAAGAATATACAATGACATTATCTACATTATTAGTGTCTTGAAATTTATCAAAATCACACTAGAGACCAAGCTAAATGCCATGTAAATATTGGTCTGACCTATAAATAATAGTGTCATCTCCACAGAGATGAAATGTTGAGATTTAAAAGCTTGGATCAATAACATTAATATATAATGATAAGGGTAACAAGTCAAGAACTGAACCTTGAAGGACTTAAGGATTGGGCTAAAGATATTCATTTTACACATTACTTTTATAAAGCATCAGAGGGTAAGAATTTAAATCTATTATTCTTTGGCATTTTTATTTCACAAATCTGTTTTGTCACTTAGTTTACAGCCAACTTGGGTTTGACTTTAGTCCTTTCCTTGGATAGCGTGATCTCAGGGGCTATATACTTTTTGTTCTTTTTCCCAGTATCTTTTATAATTTCTGCTTCTTTATTTTCTTGGTGCAAATATGAAAACATGGGCCCTAGCCTTGCATATGTCCTATAAAGTGACCTTGCTTATTAGACAAGTATCATATTACACTGGGATGGGGGAGCACTGAGTAATTAGGCAATGTCACTTGGATCAGTCCTCTGATCCTGGTATCAGTTGCTTTGAATGCAGAGTTATTATAAGTGAAAATAAGACTAACTGGTAGTACAAAGCTGAGATGTGAGACGTTTATGACACCTAAATGCCTTTTGAACTGATCCTTGATAGACAGCCCATTTTCACATATGTGTGGGACTCATGCAGACTTTACCTAAGGTGTTTTATGTTTTGTTTGAGCAATTCCAACTGTCCCAGGGCTGTTCTGCAGTCCACCTCTAGTGCAAAATGCTTCCCTTAGAAAATAACAGCATTATAATGGCAATCCAGTGGCATCTGGTTCAGAAATAGCCCATTAAGAAAATGTCATATGAGGAGGTGTTTGTTCTGAATCCACTCTAACTTGCTGAAATGAACACAGAACTGTTAGCAGAGCATACCAGATAGTGTTCCTATACTCTTATCCAAGGTCAATGACTTCTCCGTATGGTCAGCCGGGCAGCTGAAACAACTGGAGCTATTCAACCAAAACTGGTTGTTTCCTTTGGCTAATATTCAAATCTACATTCACACTACATTAATCCATGAAACTATTCAAATCTGAACTCCAGCTTTGTTTTTTGCTCATTTATCTTTTCTTTTTACTAAGTGTATTCAAAGTACTTTTCAGTTTTCCCCTGTATGTTCCTACAATAGCCCCAGGAGGTAAGTCATTAGATTCCCATTTCAACAGATGGAAAGCTGAAGCTGAGATATTTTCCTATGATAGTGGGTTGATAGTTTCTACTGTAAGGTGACTATATAATATATTCAAAAATAACTAGTTTCCTTAGCTACCTAAAATAGAATGAAAAACTGGGTGATTTTTTAAAAAGACCACATATAACATGTATCTTCATTACAAAATATATTTACATACTAATTTTCCAAAAACTTTTATTTCATTCACTCACTCACAAGACACAGATTTATCTTGGCAGTATGGCTGGTATGTCAATGGAGTGGTGGTTCTATTCATGGTATTACTCTGAATTTTAAAGCAACTATACAAGTTGCTGAACCCCAAAATAAGTATCAAGCAATACATTGTATTAAATGCCCAAGAAGCTAAGAAAATGCTTCTCCCCGACCATTTGGGCTGGGGAGGAGATTTTGCTGGCCTCTCATTAGAGACCAGCATGTTAAAGGAAAACAGCATGCTCTGCTGGCTGTTGGGAGAGGAGGGGGCGGGGTTTAGCCTGCTTGAGGCTTCCCTGCCCAAACTCCTCTCACTTGGCTTCAAACGCTGGCCCACCCTCCCGCCTCGACATCAGTGTGAAAATTAATTTTGGTCGCCTCGGGGCCGGGTAGGAATTTTCTCCCCTTTCCAAGGGTTTTTCGCCTACCCCACACTGTTGGTTGAGGACTTTGACAATTGGCATGGGTGTGGTCATAAATAGGTTCCACGCATAGGCGGGGGGAGATAGACGTTTTGGTGAACACCTCGGCACCCTCCTAAAGGGTGAAGCTAGGTCTCTGGAAATCACGTTTAGGTCTTGCGAGTAAACGTGAAGGGAAAGAGACTTGCCTTGGGGCTGGCTTGAGATTTAAACCCTCACTTAAGTCTGGCGAGTTAAGTGGGGGAGTCTTGGGTTGGCCTTCCGGATGCCGGCCGGGGAGCAACCCAAAGTATGGATTGCCCTTGGGGCACAGGTGTTTTCGCCCTTTGGAAGCTGGGGAATTGGTCTTGGAGCAGACCATCTGCCCGCTGTTCCTACACAAGGTTCTCCCCCCTGGTTTTTTGCAGTTCTCGAAGAAATAAGTTTAAATAAGTTGAGTTAAATAAAGTTGCCCATTTTATATCCCAGTTCTCTTGTGTCTGGTCTCATTATTAATGAGTTGGTCAGCAATGGAGATATTTAAGCACTCATACACCACTTAAGATCAACTTTCTTGCCACTGTCTTGTAGTTCTCTGCTAGTAACAGTAATAGTTTCACTATGACTACTGAGTTTGCTGTTTTACTTAAAAACTTTGGGGGGGGGAATGCAAACCAAATTTAAATTCTGGTTATTTAGTTTAAGAGATCACCCCAGTACATCATCTTGAAAGCAAAACAGAGTGAAAGAAGTATTTCCTACCTTCACTCAGAAGAACTGTGAGGGACAGCAAAGTCTGAAAAAGTTACAAAGTTTAGAGAAGTGGTTCTATTCTCTGGAGATTCTGGGATTAACTTTTTCAAGTTTGCTGCTAAAAAAAAAATCCACACCACACATTTCCAGGTGACTACCTGAGTCCTATCCATCCTTTCATTTGGAAGCAAACTCATTGTTGGTAAGTATTGCCATTAGCAAAGCCTCAAATCTATTCACACTTCACACCTTTGATTCTGTGCTTTTGTGTCTGTGTGTGTGAGTGCGTGTGTTTTTGTGTGTATGTTGTTTGTTCCCTTAATAATTAAAATTAATTTGGATTTGCCTCTGGAGTTCTGTGTGATTCAGGCCTGGTATACACTGAGTTGCTATCCTGGGCTGCCAGTTACCACAGCCGTTCTACAATTCTCATTTGAGCTACTATTAATAATAATAATAATAATAATAATAATAATAATACTGTTTATTTCTAGTCCACTTTTCCAAAGATCAAAGCGGGTTACAAAATCAATACATCAAACAGTATACAATATAAAACATACCAAGTTAAAAACATCATAAAAAGCATCCCAATAAAACATTTACAATTTCCAAAAATAAAACCAGAGAAACAAGCTAGCCGAATAGCAACTGTATAACGGGGGAGAAAACAGATGGCAAGACACATGGGGGAAAGCTTGTTGGAAGAGATAGGTCTTAAGTTCCTTCCTGGTCAAGGGAGGTGACAGAGCAGAGGTTGTCGGGAAGGGAGTTCCAGGTCTAAAATTCCCTTATAAACATATTAATTTGTGGTTGCCCTCACAAGACCCTAGCATTTTGGATAACAGTCCTGCTCTCTGGGGATTCTGCAAGTATTTTTTCCAAGTCGTGGTGACTTGTCCAACTTCTTCTGAAAAACAGTACAGTGCGCCCGCATCATACGCAGGCATGCTATACGCGGCTTCCAGTATATGCTGGACGCCGCGCTGGAGAGGCTTCTCCCTCGCCCCAGAAGAAACACTGGGTGTGTGTGCACCATGGGAATGAGTCCCATTGTTTCTATTGGGGCTTGAGTTTACGCTGTACTTCCCTTGCGCGGCAGCATCCAGAACAGATCCCCCGCGTAAGAGAAGGGCCAACTGTATCAGGAAATTTCTGGGACTGGGAGCTTAGCCACCAGTGTGGTTACTCCATGCTTCTTAAAACGCACACACACACACACACACACACACACACACACAAAAAAAACCAGATGGCAAAAAAGTACTCTGCCAACTTTACAGCTTTTGAAGAAGGTGGGATGACATTGAAAGGGATATTTCAACTCAGCACTACATAGCAAAAAAAATTAAACAAATAACAATGCAAACTCCCAAAAATCTTTGCCTTTGTGTTCTTTATCTTGCAGGTCTGATATTAACATTACTTTTCCCAGAATGGCTGGATCACATACCTCAGACCCATGTGGGACCAAGATAATATTAAATATACAGAATTTTGGCCACTGAAGTTTCTTTTCACATGTCTTAAAGGCAAAAAGAAGGCAAAGTAACAACAGAGAAGCAGTTGGCCTTTGGAATTTTAGAGCCTTAGGATATTGCATGTGAAGTTTAAAGATAATAAAATAAAAGCACTTTCACTCTGTATTTCCATTTCTCCTAAAATGCCTTAAACCTGATCATGCCAAAAATAAGAAATAAAAAGTCTTTTAGCACATGATCTTCAGCACATGGATTAGATAAAGATAAACCCCTTTCTGGAAATGTACTCTAACCACTCACATGAGTAATCTTTTAAATGTCTAGAGTATTAAAATAAGATACATCTGTATCAGAGCAATGAAATTCCTTCACATGAGCACATATGTACACACTCACAGCAGCAAATACTGTGTCCTTATGTCTGGTTTGCTTCAAATACAGCATATTGTTTTACTTTAGGAAACATTTCCTGGCTGCTTTATTGCTAAGATGAATTCATTTTATTTTACATTTGGATATTGAATCCTCTTTGCCAGAATGCTGGTGTAATGATGATGAAGATGATGATGAGACTAAAGATGCTGATCCCCTATAGGAATTTATAATCTCCATTTCAATTAGAATTTATACAAATAAAACAATAAAGTAGTAGCAGCAATGCCAATACTGGTGGTGGTAGCAGTAGTAGTAGTTATCAACATCAACATCCCCCTACCTTTATTATCATACTACCAACCTGCTTTGCATTACAGACAGCTTCAAAGGCCCTTCTCCTCCTCATACACCAATTGTCTGAAGTCAAGTCTGATGGCAAACGGAGCAGAAATTGTTCAGTCTACCAATTTCTCATTGTTATGACCTTCAATTCATTCTGTCCCATTTCCTTATCACAGGTATATTTTATTTTAAAAGTTTGCACAGAAATTTGAGCACAATTTCTTATGTGCTTCTCCTAATATAAATCCATATCCACCGGGACAAATCAGGACTTAATGGTTGCTCTGACAACTATGAAACTCTTTAAGTTAATATCTGGTCCAATCTATGTGACAGGACACACATTGGACTTGGTTGCTCTCTGGCTGGTGATCTACTGGAATGTAAACCCAGGGTACTCTCCCACCGAAGTCACAAGATGAGAGCAAAACCCTCAGGTCAACCTCAAAGGTAAACTCCTTCCACACACCCCATTTCATAGGGCCTAAAGAGGCAGTTCCAGAGGCCCGCCCTTCCCCAAGGGCCATCAAGGTATGCAATGAAACTCAAATTCTCGCATCACTACCTGTCCATTGACACCCTATATATAGACATCACCCTTAGCTGATTCTCAAAGTCCCCCAGATACAGTATAGACTGGGGGGGGGACACGCAAAGATGAGAAAATTCCTACCCAGCCCTGAAGTGACCAGCAAGGCTCACACTGCACTGGAAGAGGGAGGGTGGGTCGCAAAGATCCAAGAAGCTCATGCAGGAGCAGAGAAGCCTTTTATAGTTTCTGGCTCCTCCCCTTACATGCACAGCATCATGGCGACCTGTGCCAGATGCAGTAACCCTTGGCCTCTGACTATGGAGGCCATCAGATACGTACTGTCTGCTGGAGCATCAATAGTCACATGGGTCCAAGTATTTATTTCTTTATTTGAATCTAATGGTGTTAGGAAGATTCTGCTCTCTGCTTGGAATGGTGAGAGGATTTTCAAGTATCTTTGATCCAAACATTAAGTTCTATTAGTTCTTTCATCAAGGGCACAAGAAAAGGGGCCATCTCTCTTGTCCCCTCCATATTCCAAAATATTTGCATGGCTTTTCCCTTGTGCCTTAAAAATACAGCTGTTTCTTATTGTTATACTGTTGTGGCTATTGTAAATGTTCTTTTATGTCACTATTTTAACATTTTATTGAACTTTCTTTTCAGAGAGATTGCAGTATTAAAATATTTTTAGAAGAATGCATGTGGCTTTCTATGCGTTTTTACTAATATACCCATTTTTCTGCACTGTTGTCCACCATAAGCTCTTCTCCAAGTGGTTTCCCCTAATATAATGGTTTTATGTATATATTTTTCATCAATAAAAATACATATTTCTGTGCGCACATTTCCTTAATATAAACATTATTGTGCACACTTTATCATAAGTATGTGTCCATGTATGCATGTGTGTGTAATTGTATATATATATATAGGGCAGAGGACTAACAACTCCATTACAAAATATGGAGAAATGTGAATACCAAAGGATAAACACATAACCACACTTTATTTCATCTACTGATGTGGGAAGTATAGATTTGGTATTTTAAAATGAGGACTGAACAAAATTCCTTTCCAACCCCAGAATAGACAGAGGGGATTTTGGCTGGCTATTGGAATTTGCTCTTTGCTCTCCTTTCTTTCTCACTTGTTCTCTTTCAAATGTTTTAAATTGTTTTTAATCCAGTGTTATTTTTAATATGATCATTTATATAATTATTTTAATTTTTTTTCAATACTACAAGTGATTTTTAGCATTATTCTGTTTTAGGGGATTATCACACACCAAATCAGTGCCAGGATAGATGCGGGTTGTAACTGTCACTGACAGATCTTATCGCACTGCCCTGTACCTGGGCAGTAGGCAGCCGGTATCCAATCCATGCTTCTCTGGCAGCTTTTCAAGAACAGGAAATTCCCATTCATGGAAAGCTGTGAGAGAAGCCTGGTTTGGATATGGGCTGTCTACTGCCTGGGCAAGAAGCAGTGCGATAAGATCTGTCAGTGACTATTACAACCCATGTCTATCCCAACACCGATTTGACATGCGTTAATCTCCTTAATCTACACTGTGTGCTTCCTTGGGTGCTGCACTGCAGGGAAGATGGGGAATGAATGCATGCATGCATGCATGAATGAATGAATGAATATGGATGCCATCGTGAAGGTATCAGGAAACAGAATTTTTGTTCTCCTGGTTTTTTTAAATTACAGTGCGCCCGTGCCATACGCGGCTTCCAGCCTATGGAGACGCCACACGGGGGAAACAATGGCGCACACGCTCATGGCACAATACTCATGCTCCATTATTTTCAATGGGGGGGTGAATGGATCCTCCATGTAAGGGAAGGGTCCACTATATTGTTGTTTTCACTATTTTATGCTGTTTTTATAATTGCTCTTTTATGATATATCTGGGACTTTAGTTTAGTTTTTAATTATTTTGTTGTAAACTACCCTGTACATTTTTTTTAAAATCAGAAGAGGGAATATTCAGTGGGTCTGGGGGCCAATTTTCTGCCCCAGGACCCGCCAAGGGCTGCATAGACTGCAGTGTGTGTGTGTGTGTGTGTGTGGTGACTAGAAAACCACATTTTGTTTCAAAATGATAATAATATTTCTTTATGGTAAACAATATAGGTGGGACTTATAACCTGTTTTAAAAATGACTTTTAAAAAGCCTTCCATGATAAGCGATCCTCCCTCTCTCTCAGTCTCCCGCCCCCTTTTTTTTTTCCGCTCTAACTTTGCTAGAAAGAAATGTAGTTCAAGGAAATCAGTGGGTTGGAGGCCATAAAAACAGATATTGAAGACCATAGATGGCTCCAGGCCAGCACTTTACGCACCTCTTTTTTAAAAATGCACATAAATGACCACACAATATACAATGTCATAATGACAATGATAATAATTATGACAAAACAAATGTAGCAGAAACAATTAAAATATGACTTTGCATGTGGCCAATCCTATGCAAAAAAAAATGACTTCCTAAAAAAGCAAGTCATAATTACATGCCAGAAGTGACTAGGCTCAAGGATTTGGTGGACAGGAAGTTCAAAGAACCTGAGCCACCACTGAGACAGTTGTTTTATTTACTGATAACAATGTTGCCTCTGGTAGAGGTTTAATGAACCCACAGTAGTATTTCACTGCTGGAGCTCAACAGACCAACAGAAAGGGCATTGGGAACCAAACCTTTCCCCCCCACCATGCTGTTCTATTATTGATACATGAGTTTGTTCTCCCTTATGTTCTGCTTGCCCATTTCTTTCATTTAACACTAACAACTGATAGAACTCATAATGATACTGATGTGTATGTTGCCACAGATTTCACTTTCTCCTATGCATCCATTATTGCTGTTGCCACCATTGTTCCAATGATGAATGCACACAAGCATTCATGACTCAGTGCAAAAGGGCATTTCAATACAAATGTTCATATAATGATTAATAAGGATTCCTTGTTTCTCGTGTGTTCCATCAGCACATCCAAGAGCTTGCATTTATTCAGCAATTTCGATTGTGGTGAGTTGGAGACATAAGGAGCTGCTAAACTGCATATATAGAGTCTGTTCATCCAGAAATAAAACAAAATAAGTAAGAATTTATTCATTTATTCATTTATTATCCCATCTATTCACACAGCACTGGAACATAAAGCAGTTCACCAAACTGAAAGGAATAAAATGTAGACAAAAACTTACAAGATATTATCATTAAAATGTAATTAAATAATAACTTTAAAAGTACTTTAAACAATGTGTTTGAAAAATCATAGAGATAAATATATGATGAGAAAGTAGTACAGCATGCTATTTAAAACACTTTTCTTTAAAACAGTCACTTCCTAAAAGCCTGTTGAGATAAAAACAAAGCCTTTGTTTATGGATAGAAGCACAGTACCTTATCTAAAAACAACCACCAAGAAGGCTCTATATCACATCACCACCAGCAATGCCTATGATGATGGTGTGATGTAGAGGAGGATCTGTGCAGAAGATTTATGAACCAAACTGTGACTTTATGTCTTCATATAGGCTGAATCTTGAAATATTAATCAGAAGCTTTCCACCACCACCCGTTTTATCATTTCTCAGTTATGTTCAGTGTGAACACAAGAGTGGGAGTTCTTGGTGGCTGTTTCCAGGTTCTGAAATGTCCTATCTAGGGAGACCTGTTTGGAAAACTTTTGAATGCTTTTTAGCATTTGTACCATTCTGTCTGGCCAGCCTGGCTACGCCTAGATAGGTTTTCTGGATTTGAGGACACTGTATTTTCACCACAGCAGGAGAATCCTAAAAAGTCATCTAGGGTACTGGAACTTAACTCTTTGAGATTTCTACCTTCAACAAAGGTAAAACCTTTTTTCAGTTAGGACTGGATTTGTTGTGGTTTACCTAAACAGTACCTAAAAGTTTTCCAAATGCAACAGCAGAGGTTTCTTGAGAAATTCAGTGTTCTCTGCCTAATAAGGGAGTGGCTAACCTCATGAATGACAGAGGCAACCTGGATCTCAAAGAAAGTGTCTTTTGTGTTGCTAATATGATTTAAATTTTATTTCCTGGACTTTAAGATTTCATGGCCAAAAGGGATGGCCTCTGCCCTCTTGAGTATGCTTCTGTACCATCTTAACTGAGAATAATATCTTGATAAAATGTAGGCCTAACATCATCATTTCTTTCCTCCTGTGTGATTTTTAACACCTTTGCCTGATGCAGAAGCAAGTGGAACTTCAAAAGCTTGCATCTTGTATTTGGGTATTTTGGTTGGTCCAATAAAATTATTGCTCTTTTGTGAATTTTGGATGTTATCAAGTCAATACTGGAGTAGGATCTCAATGGGAAGTTACTATTACTTGATCTTGTCAGCAGAATCTGTCTGCTTCTGGTCAAAGACTATTTAGCAAAAGAGAGTTTGGAGCATTTCCTGATAGTGTCATAGAATTGGAACAGGCCACAAGGGCCATGTAGTCCAACTCCCTGCCAGGCAGGAATACACAATGAAAACACTCCCAACAGATGGTCATCCAGCATTAAAAGATTTTAAAACCTGTTAAAAAAGGACACTCCACCACACTCCCAGGGAGCATGTTACACTGTCAAACAGCTCTTACTGTCAAGAAGTTGTTCCTAATGTTGAGATGGAATCTTGTTTCCTGTAAAATATCGTGTGTGTGTTGCTTCAATAGTATCGTGGGTTAAACAGGGAATAGCCAGACCTTATAAACCTCACAGAAACAAAAAACATTTCCTTCTCTAAAACCAAATTATGTCATTTTCCTCAACTTTTGCAATTAAAAGCACTATACAGAAACATTACCATAATTATGTTGAAAAGCAGAGGCTGATTTATTCTGTTTCTTTTGTAACTGCTTCCAGTCTGGTCAAGATAAGACTCGACATGAAGATTGGGATCAGAACAAATACAATATTGTTATGGAGTATTTGTTTTGCACTTAACAACTCAATCGTTCAGAGATTCAGAAATAATCTGAGAGTTCAGTTTGCCCCCAAAGAATTCTGTTTATAATTCTGAATATATTTTCTTTTTGTTATTCTCTTTCTGAATAATATCTCATTCTTAAGCTGTTTTTGCACTTAAATCTTCCAACTTGAATACTATGAGTCATAGAATGTCACCTATAATTTTTGTGTCAGCTCCTCTGAAAAGCTTTTTATACCTTTTTCAAGAACAATTTTTTAAACTTTTAAAACTGCAGTTATTAGGCACAGATTGAACTATGCCTTTTTATCCCTTGTTTCCCTCATATGAATGAACTCAGTGTTAAAATATCTTGGTTTTTACTTTAACCACTGTATGATTTAAATGATAGTCCTTGGTATTTGGGCAAAGTGATTCTCTTACTGCCTGATAATGGTGATTACAGTTTTCCCTTGGATGACTTAAATGATTCATTTGTGTAGGCTTTCAAATGACATTAACATCTTTCTTTTCACCAGAAAGTAGTTTTCTAAAAGCCATTCTTTCTGGTTCCAGGAGGACTATATCTCATTTTGACATTATTATTCTAGAAAACCAAATTCAGTAATTAGAAGAGCACTAAGAACTGCTTATATCAAATGGTAGTCTCATGACATGCCAGTCTTTCCAGATTGTCTCTGATACCCTAAAAACCTCTGGTTGTCTGTTTGAATAGGTCCTGGTTACAACTGAATTCTCATTAGACCTAGGATGCACAGCTCTTTAAATGGTTCCAGTGTGTATTCTAGCAACAAAAGGTCTCTGGTGCAAGGTGTGTGTGCATTAATACATTGCATTACCTGCCTTGGAACCTTACTTGGATGCACTATAACTCTGTTTTAAATCCTGAAATCTCAGGCTCATTGCTTAGGTATACTCAGTGTTGAGACTGAATTGTTACCAGAACTGCATTTGGATACTTAAAATTAGTAGACCAGCTGTGCCAATTCCTGGAAATGTCAGATTTAGGCCCTCTCCAGACACGCTTTTGCAGCACCCCTGTCACATGCTAGGGGTTGGCCAAGGGCACACAGCCCATATTGGCCTCACTCCTAGCATGTTACAGGGGCGTCAAAATGGCAGCACCCTGTACACATGGGCACCGCCATTTTGACGCGACAGATGCTTAGCGTCCGCACTTCCCAGCGTCATAAGGATGTCACAAGTGCGCCATTGGCGCACTGTGATGTCCTTATGGCACCGCAAGAAGGACCCGCTTTTGCGGGGCCTTTTTGCTGTGCGAGGGAGCCGTGTGGTTTGTCCGCTGCAGCTCCCTCGCACAGCAAAACAAGATGCAGGCAGACTGCCCTTTTTGGGCAGTCTGTATCCCACCTTTGTTACAGTGACACAGTCCTCGATTACATCTCATTTTAATTACTGTAATGTGGGCTGCCTTTGGAAATGGTCCAGAACTTTTACACGTCCAAAAGGCTACACCTACAGCACTGACCATGGATGGTTACAGACAGCTTATAGCTCCCAGCTTTGCCATATCCTCCAGATGTCCCAATTCATCAGAGACAATACTGATTAATCCTCTATCATCTCTCTTTGCCAGCTGCATTTAAAATGTCCTAGTTTTTCTCCCCTCCTTACATTTCCATCCTTTGTTTTCAGCTTACTTCAATTGCTGCAGGCTGAGTTCAAAGTGCAAAAGGAGTTTGCACCCAATTAACTCAGTAGGCTGGAGAGGAGAGAAGGGGGTGAAATGTTGCCTTTCACAGGAGGCTCAGGGAAATTCAAGCTGTTGCAGCCTCTCTTAGCTTGTATGATCTTCCTCATTCATAACTACTATAATCTTTGTCAGAGCTTCACACGACTAGTGTTCCTTCTCTACTGGACTCTGCAGTGCTGCCAGCACACCCAACTGCACAAGGTGCAAGAAATATTGAGTCTCCAAGTTCTATTTACAGAACTTTACTACAGAGTATGTACAGCACTATATAATGATTACTCTCCAACCAACGATCCACTAACAATAATAACCCACACTGTCCATAGGTCATGCTCATATTTATACACATTGTCCCCCTCACACAGGTGTCCGCAATTGTCCTCTTGCATTATGCCTGTTCAGTCATCCTGGGCATATCATACCAAATGATGTGACCATGATACTTCATGTCAGTCACTATGGTACAGCCTTTCCAAGTGTTGCATCATCCAGCTTCTTCAACCAGCTGCCATATTCTGTCCTGTGAAATTCTAATCCATGGAATGTACATAAACACATACACTGACAATCTTGAACATAGCCTGATATTGCTTGGCCACATGTGTCTCAATTTTTATCTGTGAAATGTTGGAGGATATGCTTCACTGGCCATAGGTTTGTTCGAGGTGCTGTTCAAAGTGCTGGTTATGAACCGTAAAATTCTATAGAATTTGGGTTCAGACTATCTGAAAAACCATATCTCCCTAGGTGAACCTGCTTGAATATTAAGATCCTTGTGGGGAGGGTGTCAGTTCACAAAGGTCATGGGCCTATTTGGTGAAAAAACTGTGAAGGGGCTTCTTGGTGACAGCTCCCTATGGAACTCTCTTTCACAGGAGGTCTAGGCTATCCCTCTCTCTGCTATTCTTCCACTGAGAAGTAAAGCCTTTTCTATTTGAACAAGCATTTGGCAATTAACTGGTGGTTGTTGGTGTTTGTCATGTCCAATTTACAGTGATTCTAAGGCAAACCTATCATGGAACTTTCTTGGCAAAATCTTTTCGGAGAGGTTTTGCCATTGCCTTCATCTGAGGTTCAGAGATTGTGACACACCCAAGGTCAACTAGTGAGTTTCCATGACTAACTGGTTGTGCAGAGATAGCTGGCTGAAGGGCATTTTAAGGGATGGCTGTTATACTGTTATACTTACATTTGTAAATGTTTTCATGGTTTTAAATTTAATAAGATAGCTTACAGTTAAGTACTTTTTAATTTTCAGTGTTTTTGGCATGCTTTTTTAAGTATGCTGTAAGCCACTTTGTGTCCTATTTCAGGTGGGATATAAATAAAACATAGACCCACTTCATATAACCTCTGGAACAGGTGTTGCGTACTCTGGAGATCAGAATTTGATTCTTCACTGGGGCATGGAATCCCACTGACTGACTCTGGGCAATCCACACTCTCTCAGTATCATAGGAAGGCAATGGCAAACCCCCTCTGAACAAATTTTGTCAAGGAAATCTCATGATAGGGTCACTTTGGGGTCACCATAAGCTGGAAATGATATGAACGCACAAAACAACAGCCAGCCAGAATAAGAACTGGCATGGCATTCTATATGCACTTCCTGTCAAAATGTGACCCTTCTGGCTTGACATAAATTACATCATACTTTCTGCCTGTACACATGCTTCACTGGACCATTGTGGACTCCTGTGGTGGATCAACCAGTCAACATATTCCAAACTCATTGTATTGTAGAATGGCTGTGTGCTGTTAGATTGTTTAGCAATTATAAATTTTGTAGTCATGCTGAACTGGAACTAGCTAAAACCAATCACATACATGCATTATATGCACCATACACCATCTATATTATTAATTCTACTGGTATTATGCATTTTCATGAATGAATGTCACTGTGTTTTCTGCCCTGAACATTTCCTTCTGGCTTTGACTTGGCCTCAGCTGACATTTATTACCAATAATAGCTAAATAGTCTTGATTTAATGGCTGAAGTGGCTTGGCATCTGAATGTGATGTTTGTAATAAAACCAGACAAGACTAGCTTATTAAAAAATACTAATCAGATCGTATTTATGCTCATAATGGATAAAGTGCACACTTACTCTAGTACAAAGGAATGACACTTTTTAAAATGCAGCTGGTAAGAGTCCAAGTTCAAGGATGTATTGACTGCTTTATTTCCTCCTCCCTCCTCTCATTTCTACTAATGTCTCTTTCTTTCAAAGGCAGTAGAAGGAAGCACTGAATTGGAGAGGCATGCTTGCAACCTTTCTCTATCAGAACAGAAATATAAAAACCACAAGACACTAGTAAAGCCACAATCTATTTAAAACTGATTTCATGAAAGAATACCATAACCTCTGCTCCAAAAATGAGAATTCCTCTGAATGGTGAATCTGTACTGTCCACAGTATATTTAAAAAAGCTTAATCACTCAAAAACAAGAATGGCTTTATCACAGGTGTGTAGAATTAACAGTATGTACTTGTGTTTTTTTAATTAGTTTTAGAAAGTCTTTAAGGGTAGAGCCATATCAAAGAAGTGGCTGGGAGAGACAAAATGAAGGTATTACTTGCCAAATAACAAGTCTGTTCCCCCAAAAGAATATTTCCTCCAGTCCCCAAATTTCTAGTATTGCAGTAAAAATCAGTTGATCATTCAGAAATACTGTTTACACATCCAAAGAAAGGGCTGGCAAAGATGCCAAGAGAATGCAAACACTGCAAATGTAGGAAGAGTTCTAGATGTTTACAATTATCAACATGTCACACTGCCTGCAGTGCTAGAAATCTGGAGACCGAGGGAAAATTTCTTTTGATGGGCACAATGTTTTCCTCACTCACTCACTCCCCCATAGCTACACCCCATGGAACAATTGCATTGCCAAAGAATACCATAGAGGGTACTATCAAATAATATGAAGAATTTGTTGTTGTTGTTAAGTACCTTCAAGTTCTTTCCAACTTATGGTGACTTAAGGCAAGCCTATTATGCGGTTTTCTTCACAAGATATGTTCAATGACAGGGGGTATTGTTCAAGATTTGTTCAAGATCATGATTGCCTTTGCTTCTCTTTGAGGCTGCAGAGTGTGACTTGCTTAAAGTCACCCAGTGGATTTCCATGCAGATTGGGGATTTGAATCTTCATAGTCATAGTTTGACTTCTACAAATACTAGAGGCCCTTTCACACTACACAATTATAGCATTATGGCACCACTTTAACCATCACAGTTTTATACAGTGGAATCCTGCAATTTGCAGTTGAGGAAGGGGTATTTATAATTATGAAGCAGAAGGAGGAGGAAGAGAGGGGGGGGAGTTTTTTCATCCAGACCACAACACATGAAAAAGAATGCTTTACCCTTTCCCTCGACAGTCACTATACTGATAAACATCCTCCAGTCCTGTATGTCCATTGGCACAAGTGGATCCAGCAGGCTATAGTGGTTTGAGTGGTTTTATAGTGGTGACCTTGGGTAACCCACCCAGTCTCAGCCCCAGAAGCCCTGTGTAATGTTTCTGGGACCCCTCTTCCTGTTTCTGCTGAGTAGAATGAGACCTCACAAGGAACAATAAACTAAAACTCCCCTGTCCACATCTATAGACCTAATAAGAATCACCCTACCTATCTTACATCAGCTATTTTAAAAAACTGAAAATGAAGACGTGGCTGCTAACGATATACTGGTAAGTCCTGAACACCTTAGATGTCTCTGCATGATAGAAAAATAAATATTACTTCTTTTTGACTAGGCATGGGAAATCATTATCATACTTAACAGTTTTCAGAGCTCATTTACAGCCTGATCTGGAGAGTTCCCAAGCACCCATGTTAAACCTGTAAATAATAAGTCCTCTCTGGGGCAGACCTGTTTTATCTATATTTATTGCATGTGTCTGGCAAGTTATTTATATTTTTCCTAATAGGCAGCAACGAAGAATTGTTCACATCAGAGGTTTTAATTACTTGAAATACTTTTTTATTGATCACAGACAGCAAAGCCATTTTTGTGTTAACCTTTCAAAATGTCAATTTAATTTATGAATACAATAATTTTTTAAGTCTCTCCCTATGGATGATGCATACTGTGCTCAACCACTGTTATAAAAGGACACTTTGATTAAATGACTGAAAACTGAAATAGTCCATGAGCCATAAAAGCCCAATCGTCTGTCTTTACCCAAGCCAGAGATAATGACACTGGTAGACATTTGTGAGAACAGCTTAACAGTTGTCACTTTGCTTTTGCAACTAAAAAGAAACCATGTTCAAAATTCCAATTCTGCCACAGGCTGGATTTAAGGAAACAATTTAAATCACTCTGTCTTAATTACCAATCTACAAAACATAAATAAATAAACCTTTGTCACTTGTTGGTAAATAATAAGAAATTATTCCTATTTAAATTTTAAATTATTTATTGGGTAATCAGTATTGATCTTTGATCAATCCACAATTATTGCTATTCTTACTTTTAGCTGGCATGTTTAATGCTATTGCAGTCTAATATAGCTTTCAAAGTCATCTCAGAAAATCCAAGAGTTGTGGAAAAGTTAATTTTTGGACTCAAATCCTAGAATTCCTTAGCCTGCATGTCCTCTGGGATCTTTATTTCAAAACTTAATTTCTCCAAAGTACTGGAAAATCTTGCATTTCAAGACTCCCACCTGTTCCTTATATTGTTGTGAAGACAGATGTTGTTGATCATGCTGCTGAGTGTAGACTCATTCTGTTGATCCTCATTTTTGTTACCTGCCCACAAGTCAGCCCCAATTCATGGTGACCCTACAGATGAGACATCTCCAAGATCCCTGTCCTCTACTGTTTTGCTTAGATCCTGTAAATTCCTATTGAGGCTTTCCATCTGGTGCGTGGTCTTCCTGTCTTTCTACTGCCCTCTACCTTTTCTAGCATTATTGTCTTTTCTAATGAGCTGTGCCTTCTCATGATGTGGCCAAAGACATTTATTTGTCTTTTTGGCTGTCCACAGTATCCTCAGCACTCTTTCCCAGCACCACATCTCAAATGAGTTGATTTTCTTCTTATCAGGTTTCTTCACTGTTCAGCTCTCACATCTGCAGATTATGATGGTGGGGAAAAAGAATGGACTGGATGATTCTAACATTAGTGCTCAGCTGCATATCTTTACTCTTTAGGGTCTTTTCATAGCTGCCCTTTCCATTCCTAGTCGTCTTTTTATTTCTTGATTGCAGTCTCCATTCTGATCAGTGTTTGACCCAAGGTATGGGAATTCTTTAACTATTTCAATTTCTTTATTGTCTAGGTTGTAGTTATAGTAATTATTTTTATTCTTGTGCACTAGTCATTGTACAGTTGCTTTCATTGTTCTGGTTCTGTTCCTGTCTTCTTTTTCTTTTGCCTGTTTTCTTTCCAAGTGGTTTTGTGGTTTTGATTAATATGTCCTTACTAGGAATCTCTAGGTCCTCCAGTGCAACTCTACCAGAAGTTGACCATAGTATAGTGCTGAGAAAACCTAGATATTTCTACAGAAAACACTTCTCTGGGCATTTGTAGGTCCTCCTGCATGATTCTCTGATCAATCTCTGACAGATGTTGACCTTAGCGTTGCACTGGAGGACCTGGAGATTCTTAGATAGGTGTTCTCTCGAGTAAAAAAAAAATAGTGTTTTATTTGAAATTTTTCCACATTCACAGGAGTCTATTACCCCTAACCATAGTGAATGTGGAGGGACCACTATATTCCTGTCAAAGACAGAAACGTGAATAGGGTAAAGGGAGGTTGACAATCAGTGATCAGCACCAAATTTTGCCTGTATCCCTAACTACATATTATCCATTATATATCTTCTACATACAACCTGATCACCTTTCTCTGTCTTCCTGGATACTGAATATATTCACAAAAATATTCTTTGGCTATCCAAATATTTGAAGGATAATTAAGGTTGAACCTGCACTGCAGAAATAAAGCAGTTTGACATTGTCTTAATGGCTCAATGCTATGGAATTCTGGGATTTGTAGTTTTGTAAGATATTCAGCCTTCTCTGTCAGAGAGCTCTCATGCAATAACAAACTTCAAATCCCAGGATTCCATAGGCTGGAACCATGGCAATTAAAATGGTGTCAAACTGCATTATTTGCAAACTGCATTCAGCCTAAGTAAGAGGCAAAGCAGACAAGCATAAAGAGCCAGCTTCAGGGTGGCGTGGGGGCATGGTGTACACATGCCAGAAAGCCTAATACCACCCCTAAGCCAGCATCATGCCGCCCCATGGACCACACAGTGGGTGTCATCATGGCATTTCTGCGGTGTGACATTTACACACACCATGCTGCAGAAACAGGGAAAAGTTGCCACCACTGCAGAAAGAGTGGCTTTTTTGCTGCTTCTTTTTGGGCTGGAAAAAAGCTAGAGCAGGGACCCCTTTCGGGCCATCTGTTTTGGCCCTAAGAATCCCTAAGTATAGGTGTGATTTCTGTGTGACATCATATAGGAATCTAGCACGTGAAGCCGATAAGCCAAGACATTTTTATTTAATCAGGCATTTGGTATATAAGTCATATCAGGGTGGTTTTTATGGAGCAGGTGGGTATTAGATATGATTTTAACTTTTGTTTATTTTTATGTGATTTTATATTGTGTATAGATTTTAAGTGTTTTGAATTTTACTGAGATTTAACATGTTTTTGTCTATGAGCCACCGTGGGTCCCTACAAGGAGAAAGGTGGCATACAAATAAAATAAATAAATAAAATAAGTTCTTATTCTGAAATTATTTTCATTTTTGAAGTGATTACTGGATTGATGAGAATTTGTTTTAATTCTTTAGGATGCTTTGTTTGGACACTTATTTAGCCATGGGTTTTATATTTTCCAGTATAAAATATGACACAAAAATCTTGTCTTGACAGAAGAAAAATGTGTTTACAAAAATCTATTGAAAACTTTATTACATGAGAAAAGAAAGCCAAAATGGAGCAAGAGAGTAGCAGTTTTCTGCATGCCTCTCTGCTTGCCACTGTACCACCTTCGTTCTCTTCCAGAGAAAGATAAACATTTTTTTTGTTGTACTGGACAAATCCATTTGACAAAAGGCATGCTTTTACTGTCTCTCTCAGGAAAAAAATGGAAGTGCTATGATAGCATGTGGCACAGAGAAAGCCACTACTCTCCCAATCCTTTTCAGCTCTCTTTTCTCATGCAATAAGGCTCTAATTTTGGAAGGTGGGGGAGCATCAGATAAAGAGCACCCACTGGATACTTTCATAAGACAAAAACAGTTCCTTTAAAAATTATCAACATATTATTTAAAATAAATAGTCACATACATTCCTGAGATGTAAGACTGATATGCAAGACTGGGAACTTTTCTAAAAGATCCACATTCTTCCTTGTAACATTGCCAAAGCAAATTGGTTCTCACAAAACACTGTGACATATTCTTAAGTAGCTGCCATCATCGGTATTTTTGCATTTGGAAAAACACAATGCTGGTGTGTTTATTAAGACTGCATTTAACAATGAGAGTACCCATGTTTTTTCTCTCTTCAAATGTCAGCAAGTCAGGTGGGAAAAGTCAATTGCTTTAGTGTTTTTGAACATTTCCACAAGGCAGACTTCCAGCTACATTTTTGCATAGTCTGGCAATTGTTTAGAAAACTGAATTAGCAGCCGTGTAGTTTTCAGAGCTTTGGATTCATAAGAGAGATCAAGGGTGAACAATAGCTCTGCTGCACATGAAATAGATAGTGGCAAAATAGTTTCCTTTTAAAAATGCATATATTCAGCTAAAGATAGTATAATGCCTTTAAAACATATACAATCAATCACTTTATAAAAGCTAGATTACTATTGTATTGTGATGCTGTTGAGAGGTTTTTTTCCCCCTTTGCCTGTGCCACCATAGTCAAGCACAGGATTTATTTATTGTGCGATTCTAGAGTAAGGATTTGGCATGATGTTGTTTCTGAAAGGCAGTTTGTACTTCAGGAACATGAGCAAGAAAGGTCAGGCATATCACAGCCAACCAGGGATGAGCAAGAGCATCAGAAGCCAAGAAATTGAGATAAGTTCATATCCAACATACTCTTCACTCCAAGGACCATGGCATTCATATATATCTGCCTAATTTACTGGATGTCTAAATACTTTGAAGGTACCAGATCTCTGACAGCCAGTGTGGTACAGTAGTTGAGTGCTGAACAAGGACAAAAAGGGACCAGGGTTCAAATCCCCACTAAGCCATGGAAACCCACCAGGTGACATTCTTTCAGTCTCAAAGGAAGGCAAGGGCAAACCCCTTCTGAACAAATCTGGCAGGAAAACCCAGTGATATATTTGCCTTAGGATTGCCATAAATCAGAAATGATATGAAGGCATGTAACAACAACAAACCAGATCCCATATGATCTTGGAAGCTAAGCAGGCATGGTTGGTATTGGGAAGGGCATTGCCAAGGAATGCCAGGTTCTGTAGGCTGTAAAGGAAGGCAATGTCAAATCAATTCTCAGTATTCATTTCCTAAGAAAACCCTATGAAATTCATGAGATCACCATAAGTTTGAAGGGACATATACATATACATACAATTTACTGGAGGACTCGATCAGAATCTGCAAAATGCCTAGTCTTATACTCACCTAAGTGTGTCTTGAAAACAGAATCATATTGGTTTTTGAATGTCTAGCATTGTTCTTGAAGGTAAACTCTTCTGTCTGTAAGTCTTAAAGAACAAGGAAACCAGCCTTCATGGAATCATGATCCAAAAGTGAAAGGGAACAGTGAATCTACTGTCAGTTTTATTCCACACTTTATTGCTTATTTAACATTCTTAAATACCAGTGGTTCAGGTGTCATTTAAAAAAACAGCTCACTGGCCCTTATACAGACTGAGGAAGTTTGGGTGATGGCAGCAAAGGTTTGGAATAAAGCAACTTTTCTACAAATGCTAAGATAGATTACTGCCATCAGGGAATGTTAAATGATGTCAGGATGCTAGTCACGTCAGGCAAGAAACCTCTGGATATAGTTTGGGTTACTTAGAAGTATCTCAGTAAGTTCTCAGTGATGACAATGAGAAGGGCACAGAGAGGCCAATATTGTTTGTTTGTTTGTTTGTTTGCTGCCCTTTCCCCAGAATCAGATCCAAGGCAGCGTCTAAAGAGAATCAGTTATGTAAAATGTTTGAAACAGAAGAGGAATTTCTTGGTGGTCTGAATCAGAGTTTAGCTCTCATAGGATCAGTTTGGAAAATCTCAAAGTTTAGACAAGTTAAGTTTTTTAAACTACATCTCTCAGAATTCCCATGGTAGCTGGAGGGTTTGGGGAGTTACAGTCCAAAAGGTAACTTTTCCAAACACTGTTCTACATCATTCTGCCAAATCCATTGTTGGTGCAGATGTGTGGTAGGATTTTTTAATGAAATGCTTTTAGAGTAGATGTCAGTTCTGACATAAGTAAGCAACCCACTAGATGAAGTAAATCAGTCTGAATGGTGTTGGTTGCCTTCATGAACTCTGTTCCAGGGTGGACTGCTGCTGTTTTCTTACTTCCAACCTCCTTTTTTGTTTATCTTTAAAATAGAAAGGGAGAAGCATCATGATGACTTCTCATTTGAGATGCAAAAAACTTTAGAGCGGGCACTGATGAACTTCCACACTGTGTGAAACTCCTACATGAGGAGGGAAAACAGTATGGAAATAAGCCTTGGTGTCTTCATTTTCATTTCAAAATAGAAGCGACCTGCAGTGCTCAAAAATGAAATGCTACAAAGTGAATGAGATTCGTAATGAATCTAAAACAGTGCTCAGTTCTCTTTAAAAGATGTGAGCCAGGAGAACAGCAATGGTAGGTGCTGTTGTACTTGATTACAACCAAGTATTTACTATTTGTGATGGACTTTTCAAAGGTAAACATTGGAATGGGCAATATTCTTCTAACATCTGGCGCTCCACAAATCTGAAAGTAATATCAGGAAAAGCTGATTTGGTTAAGGACTATAAGGACAAAAGGAAGTCATAGCAAAAAAATCGACTCTCAGCCACTATTGCTACATACCAAAACTGCTGAAGAAGAAGGCAGTGGAAAGTACTTGAAGTACAGGAAGCTATTTGGGTACATAAAAAGTGTAACTTCAGAGCTTGCATTTACATTGTAGGAAGATGATGTAAAGCCATCGTGTGTTACATGTTTATATTTTGCACTGCATAAAATATGCTGGAAATTCCAAAGGGTATAGTACAGGAGTGCATTCATCATTCTGAGAGGAGTATGTGTTTTCTCCTAAAAGAAAAAACTGAAGTAAATATATATATATATATGCTGTAGTGTAATGAATTCTACAGTACTGGTCTATTACTGACCCCTACTGGGCAAATACAAAACACTCCACTACATGGTATAACTTAAAGCTTTCATGGAGAATTCACACCAAACCTGTTCACATAAACCAAAGTACCAGTCGCATAAAAATGAAGCCCACTGTGAAGGGGGCTGTCCTTCACTTCAGTAGCAACCTTTGTATACTCACACTATGTATCTGCTGCTTTATATCTCTCTCTTAGAATTTAGACATAGTTCTTACACATGTAATTTCCTGTTTGCACATTTTTGGCACGTCTGAATTTCTTATTCCTCCGTTTTGTAGTCTGCAGTCCTCTCTCTCTCTCTCCTCCATGTTTGAAGAGCATGTGTTACTGGGCCTCTCACCATGAGATGTTATGAATTCTTCAGTATTTGTACAAAAACTTACTTGATATGTTTTTACAACGAGTACTAAGCTTGCTTCATTTCTCTGCTACATCTGGGGAAGGGAGACAAATTTTTGTTGCTCATCTTCTTGTGAAACATTCTCTCCCATTCTTGAGCAGTTTCTCCTTCCAGTGGTGGCCCTCAGAATGATGCCATGGCAAGATTCCTCCCAAGTGGACATTTTGCAAGTAATGAGAGACACCCTTGGGTTGGTAACTACAGTTCTGCCACCTCTTTAAAAAGTAGCAAGACACTTGCTGTTATTGAAGGAAGGGAGGGAGGGAGGGAGGGAGGAGAACCCCACCATTTCAGCTTCAAGGAAAAGACAGGAAAAGACATCCAAATGACTGGAAAAGATTGGAAAGAGAATTAGCTGAATTAGAATAAATACATAAACTCCAATCCATCCACAGAGCAAATAGCTTCCTGACATGGGTTAACACCCCCAGCCTCATGAGGATACTCATAGGCAGTTTATCATATATCCTTTCTGGTTCTCAGCCTACACATACCACATTCCAAAACTCCCTCCACCAGTCATAGGGCCATTCACCCTTTCTGGCCTTATCTTTCTTCCTGTCTTTGTCTCTCAACAACTATAGTTAAAACTGAAGTTGTCACCTCATCACTATATCCATAAGTTTTGCAGGGATGTAGCCAAGGGGGGGGGGGGGGGTCCATGGGGTCCAGACCCCCCCTTCTGTTACATATGGTGCACGCTACTGTGCCCAAGCCCCATTATATTTGTGGCACTTAGTCTGGACTCCCCCCCCCCCCCTTCCTAAAATGCTGGCTACTTCTCTGAGTTTTGTATTTCTATGGCTATTCATACAGTCTGATCAGAAACATCATTCCTGGGCATTTCATGTATCTGAGGAAGTAGACAAAGTCTACGAAAGCTTATGCTATAACTTCTTTTACACAGTTGGTCTCAAAGGTGCTACAAGATCCCTTTGGAGGAAATGAGTTATTAAAATTCTCTTTTGTTTTCAGCAAAGCATAGAAAAGTTACTTTTGATCACAGTACCTAAAAACCTTTTCAACCAACACAGCCAATAATCCATCCCCTAGTTTTTCCAGAGGTAATCACACACATGCACACAGGCTTACTTTAATGCAGGACAAAGGGACAGCAAAACCAGGGCCAGGATATTATCTTTACTAAAGGATATTTAACCTTTATATGCTTTAACTCTCACATTCATCCTACCAATTTTGTTATGGCCAGCCACACTGTAGAGAGGCAAAATGTGTAACTCTTAATAATGATAAGAACTGGACTATACTGAGTACCCAGTTGAGGTTGAAGGGAGATTTAAGTTTTGTTGCAACTATGCAATAAAAGAATGTGAAGAGGATTCACTTCTGAAATTCAGAATAGAATAGAATTTAATAGAATAGAATCAAGCAGATGAATTTGTGAACAAATAAATAATTATACAGGGTCTGCTTTTATCAGAAGCATGAAAAGCCTCTGTAAAAAAACAATTCTTTAATTATCTATTGGAACCTTTATTGATGAATATGTAATAAACAACTTTATCAATTTAGCTAAATATCACTTGCTATACAATTTTTTTTTCTGGCTTGTTATCTTTTGACCACTATTCTCAAACTTATCAACAAATACTAGATGATAATAAGATATATAGTCAGCCCACTTGCTATTCATGAATTGGAGCATCCACAGATGGTCCCAACCCATTCTCCCAAATGGCAGCTCATGCACAAGCTGCACCAGTGTGGCCATGTGCAACATGCACCACCATTAAAACCAATGAGATTTGAGGTCACATGGTTTTTGGTATCTGTGGGGGAGATCAAGAATGGAAACACCACCCCATGGGTATGAAGGGCCAACTGCAATGATAAGATGAGATGAAATAAATCTACCTTTTATGTTGTAGCAACAGATTTGCAAGGAGAACAAAATACCACCTTCTTCCTGTGTGTGGGTGGGGGGGGGTGCGCATTATGATTCCTAGAGAACTTAGTGTCTTAAGAGAAGCAAAAGCCTTTTTAGGGAGACAGGCCTTTGACACCTGAGCTTGTTTGCTACTGAGAGACATGGATTTGACTGATTGGCATTTGCTGTTTTATTGACACATTACATTTTAATCTATATCTCAAATGTTCTTACTGTATTTTAATAGTTTAATTGCACATTATTTTATTTTATTTTTGTATTTTACTACTGCTAGTGGCCTCAAGTGCCATTTATGAAGAGGGAAGTATTTAATTAACCAATTAATTAATTATTCTCCCTTTAGGCTCCTAGCTCCCCTTTGTAGTACAAGAATAACAGCAACAGAAGACACAAGCCTCTGAGCTCCCTTTTAATATCTAAGGTCCAAGCTATTTATTGTTCAGATATTAAAGACTGCTTTCTGTTAGAGGCAGAGAGAGTTTATTACATACAAACTCACCTTTGTATATTTTAAAATAAATTTATTGAGCAATACCATTATTGAAATATATTTGTTGTTGTTGTTATGAGGCATGGCTGGAATCTTGTTGGTTACATACACTGGCATAATTCCAAATTATTTTCTCAAAAGGAAAATAGTATTTACTTTGAGGATGTTGCAAAAAGAGACGCCTATTACTTTCTTGTTCGGTGTCCTTTCCCCAGGTACACAGCAGCAGCCAAGGGCTCCTAGGTCTAACTCCATATGTTTTGGCTGTTCTTGAAAACTTGGGGAAGAAGTAGCCTTTGTCCCCACAACTTTGTACAACTGCTCCTTATCCCCTGGGTACCCAAGGGCATTGAGAATGCACCTGGCTGCTCCTGAAGCCATTTGGTGGTTCAAAGATGAAAATACAACCAGGAACACCCCATTGCTGTTGCATAATGCTGGTGAAGACTTATGTTACATGAACAAGCTTAATGGTTCTTGGCCTATATATGCATTGTAGTAAAAGCAATGTGTTTCCTGTCTTCCACCAAAACAAAAGACTCTACATTGTTGACCAGAAAATACCTGATTGTTTGGCTCCGGGTTTCGCCATTGTGTGAATCCCTCTACAGGACTAAATCCTTTTTATATAACTTGTCTCCCAAGATGCTTCTTCCAGGAATACAATAGGACCACATCTACTTAAATATGATGCAGGCACTATCCGGTGTCAGTCACGCCCTTCACAAACTCTTCTTGCTGGTATTAGGGTTAGCTTTATTATGCCATATGTGTGAGATGGGACTAGGCATCAATAAGATTTTAATTTGGTTCAATGCTTGATAGTAACAATAAAAAATTACAGACTTTATCATAGATAGGATGGAACAAACTTGAGAGCTGGGATTATGGGGCAAAGGATTTGTCCATCCATGCAGCGGCTTTCATAGGTTTAGCTCTTTAAAATCTCCCTTTTGAATGTCTCCGTGTTTAACTCTATAGTACTGAATTGCCACTCAAGAAGGTACAGGATAATCCTCTCCATTCTGGAAACATTCATACCTGTTAAATTCAGTCATTACAAATGGTTGAGGTATTTTAACAGTTTGTTTTTTGACCGCACATTTCCTCATAAAAGGAATGGGGAACAAAACTTGAGAACTTTTTATTAAAAAATCATGAATGTGAGAGCAAGCAAAAATTGTTTTAAATGAAATAAATTCTACTTGATTAGTCTATGTGTCTATAGTATAGTATAGTACTGTATAGTATAACTCTTGATGCATGTGTGATATTAAATTCCATAAATTTACTCTGAGGTAATCCCACTGAATTTACTGAATCCCTAAAGCATGTAGAGGATGGCACGTCAGTGCATTCACATCCAGTAATAGTACTTCAGCCATTTACTTCCAGTGAATTGGTACAGTGCACTGCAGGATCAAGCACATGTAGTATTGGAGGGTGTTTATACATTGTATCTTGGTGATCAGATATATACTATGAAATTAAGTAGTAGAGATAAGATGGAGGCTGATAAGAGCTCAAAGGCTCAGAACAGAATTCAAAGGATAAAATGTCTGTGACTTCCCTTCTCTATTTTAGTACTGTTGCCCTAGATTTTTTTTTCAACCAGAGAGAATGGCACACAAAGGAAAATATATACAACACAACAGCTCTAAATTGTCTTTGACCCATGTTGCCTTATACACAGTTTAGCTTACAATGGAAACAGTCCTTTGTCAAATGACAAATGTTCTAAAACATTTCAGTAAATATAATAGAATAATGCAAGGTTTTCATCCATTTTGAAACCTGAAAGTTCATATAACCAATGAATGAGAGCTTTGTGAAATTATGTCTGCCTATGGACAGATTTTGAAGAAGCTTTTATTTGCAAACAATAAATGATGTTTGAGTGTAATGAGATAAAACATTATTATATCTAAAGAGGGAAAACCTTGGCTTTTTCATATGCTAGACTAAATACACAGGATGAAATATAGATTTTAGAAAGGGACATGAGTTTATTCTATCTTACTGTGATGTTAAATGAGCAGTAAATTTTAATGCTGTTGTGAACCTCTCACACACACAGTCACACACACACACATAAATGCACATACACATCTTAACGTGGGCAGACATATTTTTTTCTGTATAATGCCTAGATAACAACTCCACATGGTTACATAACATAATTCCCAGTGGTATTTAAGAGTCTCATGTCAAATCTGCAGCTTTGTTTTCTGAAGAAGGAAAGAAGAGACGAAAAGAAATCATCCTGTCACCTCTTCTACTAGTAAACACTGGAAAGAAATGTTTATTCCATGAATGTTATGATCATCTTTTCCTCACCCAGCTCTCAAACCTTTGAAATTTGGTGGGACAGAATTAGGGATCAGAATGGATCTTTATTTCAGTCAATGATGAGAACAATAAAATTATATAAATGTACAGCATAAAATTAAAAAAATGTTTATAATGCAGCAGTAGACAACAGCAGAAAATTGTATTTTAAGTACAGTTGGCCCTTTTATACATGGATTTTTTATACATGGATTCAAGCATACACAGTTTGAAAATGTTCAAAAAAAGTATACCTTTCAAATATCAAACCTTGATTTTCTATTTTTTAGAAACCATTTTGCTATGTCATTATATTTAATGGGACTTGAACATACATGGATTTTGTTATCCACGGGGGATCTTGGAACCAAACTCAAGGGGCTACTGTACCTTGTCAATATCTTAAGAAAACTCACAATTGGTGCTGCATAAACACTTAACTGCCCATTTAATCAGAGAAGCTCTTAAGTCAACTTTTGATCACTGATGCACCAGAGCCATATATAAATGTATAATTACTATTTTTGTCCCGCTCTGTACCCACATTCAGTACAAACCTTATCTCTATATTGCCTGTTAGGAATCAAATGTGCTATTTATACTTCAGGGGAATAGTCACCAAATGGTAATAAACTACTTCATTGTTCCAACCAACCTAGTGTTAAAATTTCCTGCCAAAAGCACAGATGCTTTAGGATGCAGAAATGTTATATCATTAACATACACCTGTAGCCTAAGTCACCTACCTGTATCCAGTTGCTTTAGACAGAAAAGTCAAAAGTAAATTATTATTAGCAGTAATGAGAATGAATAGAGGTGTGCTTCATTAGCCATTATATCTTTGCACTGTGGTCCCTAGTGACTCTTTCTTTCTTGAATCTGCTTGTACCTCTGGGATTTCTCTCTTCGTAAGTAGCTGGAGTCTGCATTGCAGTATTTTGAGCATATTTGCCAGCATGTTTTAGTTAACACTGGAGTTGATTCTCTGTGTGTGGACTGAAGCAGTTTGATTTGGGGTTCATCTTTGTATGGTTCTTCATTCCATGTGTTTTTCAAATTTCCATCTCTTGTATATAACTCTTCTGTGTACTGCATCCAGCATTGTTTGATATCTTCTAGGTCCTGCAGTATGTTCCTGTTCTTATCATATAGCATTTTGGTTTCAACTTCCCTTTAATTTCCCTTATCTTGCTGAATCATTTTTCATTGCCTCAATACAAGACTATTTGGAATTAGAAGACAAGCAAACTTGTTTCTCGTGGAAATAAGTATGTTTGCAATGAATGAGGGGAAGTCAAAGACAAACTTCTCTGAACAAATCTTACTAAGAAAACCTCCATGATAGGTTCATCTTAGATGAACCATTTCCTTAAATCAGAAATGATTGAAGGCCAACAACAACAATATTGTGTTGAGGAAAATGCAACATGGGATATACAGTGATAGAAATAAAACATGTATGTGAGAGTCAGTATGACTAAGCAAAAGCAATTAAGAAGCCACACAGGTGTAAAAGAATTAGCAAGTCACTACAATGCCAAAGCACAGAAATGCAGAGTGGATAATAGAAAGCACCTGAGAATGTTAAGTGGACAAGTGAAATGATGAAATCAGTAATTATGGGTGAACCAAGAGAACCAACAAAAAATGGATACACGCCCACTGATGGAAAACTGGCTAAGGTTGGTGTTTCCATTGCTATAATAATTGATTGATTCCCATGTATTTTGTGGGTAGTTTGTGGACGTGTGTTAGTTGTGGCTTTGTCTATGTAGAATAAAGTAGATCTTTTTAAACGCCTGAGTGTTCTGTGTCTTGAGTGAAGATACAAGAGCCAGCAGGATCCTGGAGAAGTGGAGAGACTTCTGTGGAAAGCAAGGTGGAGAAGTCTTGGAGATTTGTCGGGTCTTCAGCCTATTCTCTGAACACTTTGTCTGCTTTGAGCAAAGCTTTACCACTGGCCAAAACGGTCAGTGCCGGTGCATAACAAGGTGGTGAGTTAGAGCACAGAGGTGAAGAGCTACAACTCCCATCATCCTGACATATTGATGAAAGGGGACAAACCGCGCAGTGTGTCTTTAATTTCATACTTGTTAGCAAGTGTATTCACTTCTATGATAACTGAGGTAGTGGGTGGGGAGCTTCTGAGGAGCAAGCGAGACTGGCACCTTGGAGTGGTCTCTGGCTGCTCCAGCCTCAGTTGCTTCCCATTCAGTGTGAGATAGTAGTAACCAGATGCCATCGTCCCAAGGTCAGTTGCTGTCATGGTCTGCAATGGACAGCCAGAAAGGACTGTTTTTTGCTTTCCCTTTGAAGCTAGTTTGGGCTGCCTTAGTAGGGGGTGGTCATCACCCAAAGGTGGTACTTTTGGCCCATCTGTTTCAGGCCTGAGTTGACCAATTCAGCCATTCGTGTTCTATGCCTGGTGCACTATTTCAGAAACACCCTGAATCCAGTGAACATCCTTTGGCTTGTACCATGTTTTTTATATTTGTCACTTTTAGAACTTAAAAGTTTGAATCGTACATACTTCATTCTGGACCTCATAGAGATGTAATAGAGGGTTGAAGTTTTTTAAAAATCTTTATCAAAGGGATCATCTCCCATATTCATCAATTGAAGTTGATTGTGGGCCTCAGGATAATAATGGTCCCTGAATTCTGGGGCAGCTAAACCATCAGGATTTCTCAGAAAACATAAAATTTCAAAAATGATCTTCACACTGGTGTATTTTATTGTTTTTTTAAAAAGAGATTTTTTTCTAATTTTTTAAATTTTGCACTTGAAGCCTGAATTTCTCAATTTGTTTTACCTTTGCATAATTTTAGTCTATGCAAAAACTGGGAGCTAAGATTAATAAGAACTGGTTCTTGTATAGACAGATCTATGAAAGATATAGAATGGATAAAAAAGAACACAACTTCACAGATAACAAAAATGAATTGAATATTATAATTTTTGACGATAAAGGGGGACACATCTCAAAGTATTATAAATTATTAAAACAGCGGGATTTGGAACATGAAAGTGTGAAAAACTGCATGATAAAATGGGTGCAGGACACAGGAGATATGATAGGAATTGACTTATGGGAGAAATCTTGGCGAGATACGAACTCTTTTAAAATTTGTCAGAACTATAAGGAAAATTATATTAAAATGATGCATCGTTGGTATATACCTCCAGATAGATTAAATAAAATGTATAAGAATGGAAATGCCAATTGTTGGAAATGCTATAAACACTGAGGGACTTTCTACCATCTGTGGTGGAAATGTACAGAAGCAAGAGAATATTGGGTTAAAATTCATTCTTTGATATCAGAAATACTAGGAATAACACTACCATTTAATCCCTTATTATTTTTACTTAATATGACGGGTATGTTAGGAAAGGAAATGGAAAAAAAAATATAGACGTATTGTTTTATATATGGTTACAGTAGCTAGAATGGTTTATGCGGCATATTGGAAACAGAAAAAAATCCCAGCAAAAGAAGAGTGGATAAATAAATTAGAAGAAGCAATGGAAATGGACATACTGACAGCATCTTTAAAAGATTTAGATAAAGAAAAGGTAGAAAGGGAATGGGAATGTCTAAGAAGATATAAAGAAAAAAGATTCATTTGATATTTTGGTTGAAAAACAGAAAAATTAAAAATCTTTTATTTGTAGAGGGAGATACAGAAGATATTCATGGTCAGTAAAGTAAAGAATGCATATACTTTGTGGAAGCCATTATGTAATAGAATTCAGTAATATAAGGTAGTATATTTTCATACTTGCAGTTTGTAATATGGAGTTGTGACCATACCTAAGTATAACTGTTTGTGTGTTTGTATGGTTTTGTTAATGAAAAATTTAAAAAAATAAAAAAATAAAAAATAAAAATTCCAGTATCCCCATTTCCCTCCCTCCCCTAAAACAACAATTAAACATTAAAATATCAGCTAAAATCATCCAATTAAAATGGCAGCATGCGATTGGGTACGGAGTGTTCAAAGAGTAGTCGTATTCATTGTGAGGCAAGGTTTACTATTCAGGAAAGGCCTGCTGGAAGAGATCCATCTTGAAAGCCTTTTTGAAGCTGTCTAAACTAGTAATATGATGGATCTCCTCTGGCAGGCCATTTAATAATCTGAGAGCAGTGGAGGAAAAGGTCCTCTGAGAAATTGCAGTCAATCTGGTTTTTATAGGTTGTAATAAATTTGTCCCAGAGGATCCAAGTGTGCGGAGTGGATTGTATGGAAGGAGGCAGTCCCGTAAATAGGTTGGACCTAAGCCATTTAGGGCTTTAAAGGTGATACCCAACACCTTGTACTGTGCCCAGAAACCAATAGGTAGCCAGTGAAGTGATTTTAGAATAGGTGTAATATGGTCACTTCTGGGTTTTCCAGTGCCAGCCTAACTGAAGGTTCCAGACTAAACACGAGGGTAGCCCTATATAGAGTGCTTTGCAGAAGTTGAGTCATGAGGTTATCAGAGCATGTACCACAGTTTCCAGGTCCCCTGGTTCCAGGAAAGGACACAGCTGGCATATCAGCCAAAGCTGATAACAAGCACTCCTGATGGTCGCATTTATCTGATTTGTCATCCAGAGCGATGAGTCTAGGAGCACCCCCAAACTGTGAACACAGTCCTTTAAGGGGAGTGTGACCCCATCTAGGACCAGTTAATGTATCTCAATACCTGGATTAGGGGCTCCCACTGTGAGCACCTCTTTTTTATCCTGATTCAGTTTTAGTCTGTTTTTCCTCATCCAGCCCATTACTGTTTTAAGGCATTCATTGAGAGGAGAGATGACATCTGAGGTCAAAGCTGAAGACTGAGATATAGAGAAATATATCTGGGTGTCATCAGCGTACTGATAACACCCCGCTTGCTTGACATTACTTCCTTTAATGCAGTACTAAAGGCCCCTTGTTGGCATTTGGGTATTCATCGGTGGGGCCAAATAGGAAATGGAAACATATAATTTCAGTCCTACAAGTTGTCATGTACCTAGTAGCATCCCAGAACATTGCATACTAAGGCAAGCAGGGAGAGGCTGTAAAACTGCATCCAGTTGAACGGCTAAGGACAGCTTCTCAAAAACTTACAGCACCCTATCCATACCTTTGCGCTGAATGTGCAAAATTCTGAGTTGTTAGAAAATCTGGAGCAGGGCATACATGTATGTCCATGTTCCCACCCCCAGTTTAGTACTACATCCCAGGGGATGAATGCCTGTATAGGACTCGAATTATACTCTGATTGTAACCTAGTCTGAGATAACTTCATTCCTTTTCCTGTGTAAATTACTTGTCTACCCACAGAGAATGTGGTCTCACGATTTAGGCATATGTTGTAGCAGAGAGCTTATACCAACTGGAGTTTGTATAAAAAGAGCTTATTATAGTTACTTTTGAATAATAAGAAAGTAAAGGGTTACATTTAAAATGTTGTCATAATGGTAACCACCTGCTTGGGGTCTTGGTATTGGAATTGGTACTTGGTACTTGTATTTTCTAAATTACACAAAGCTTGGACTTACTCGTATTTGACAAACCATTTTTTCCATAGGGAGAATAATTCTACTGTCCAGGATAATTTTAATTTTCCCCATTTGATGCTACTGCTTCATATGTAGTATGGCTGCCTCCCATAAACAGATTAGAAGAGGAAAGATTTCTTTCTACAATTTAATCTGCCGCTCAAAGCAATCAACAAAAGTTTCCATTTTTCATGTTAACAAGAAAATGTGGTTACTATGATTACCTGATTTACAGGAACAATTCAATAAATATTGATAGTTCTCTGACTTTACCAGTGTCATCCAATTATCATGTCAAGAGGTGTTAATATCACTTTTTTTTAATTTAATTACCAACAAAGCAAAATATAATATATAGTGATATGAAATTTTCAAGTATCAACATTAGTCCATGTCACATGAGATTAAAGCTTCACCAAAAACTTCTGTATGCATCTTTGTGAGCTGCTAATCCCCACCAAACTAATGTTTTCCTTTCCCTCATATAAACTGACTGTAAAAGGCTTTCTTCCCTAAGAAACTAAATGGTCCAAGAGTTCTTTCTTACAGAGGGCTCCCTCTGCTCACAATTAAAAGATACTGTACTACTCACTCTTTTTTTCCTTAAGAAATTTTCTCCAAGAAAAAAAGACAGAAGAAACAATGGAAAAGCAAAGGAGGGCTGCTAATAGATGTTGCCCTCATTTGGACCTCCTGTGAAGTTCCATGAATTAGACATCACTGTGCACAGTACAATCCCCATCCGCAAGGACTCTTGTGTCAACTATATCACAGTTAAGGTTTTAATGCCAGAAGTGTCATAAAATATGCATTTGGAATTAGTCAGTATAGATACAGAACAGAAAAAACGGTAAAAGAAATACTTTTGAAGAATTGATTGTTCCAACATTGGTAACAAGTCAAAATGCAACTGTCAAAGGGCAAGCAAACGAAGGCAGGAGACTTGATACAAATTAAAGAGCCTGGGAGGCAACGTGGGAATAGTTACTCAAAACTATAAGCAAGGGAAGTCCAAATAGGTAGGAAAGGCCCATGGGTTTTGTCTTAACCTATCTCACTTTCTACTAGTATAGTATCCAGCTCTGAGGAAATGGCTCCCTTACCACTGGATGTTGATGTGTTTGAAGCAAATCCAAGTCTTTCATCCAGCAAGGCTATTTACTATCACTCAAACCCAATGTTCAGATTTTCCAGTATATTTCCTTTATTCTTACAGTGAAAGAAAAAGTGCTTGCTGGTGATATGCCAGGAGCTGTTTTACCATCACACCCTCTCAAGAGGGGCTGATATCATGAGATATCAATCTCCTGCTTTGAAAGAAAGTGCATGTGTGTTTTTCTACTTGTCAAACAACTTTTAATTTTAATATTACTGGTAGGTGTAATAATAGTACTATTGCGATAAAAGATGTGAATCTACTATGCTTGTACACAGAGAGAGACACATTGGACTGATCCCTCATTTTCATACCTCATCTTTTCCATTCCATCTCTCTGGCATCTCTTTGCTACCTCCCTATCTTTGGAAAAAGCATGTTGAGTGTGCCAGAAAAGATAACAACCAAGTACGCAATAAAGTTAGCTCTCTCTCTCTCTCTCTCTCTCTCTCTCTCTCTCTCTCTCTCTCTGATACATTAAAATTATCATTATAGCCTATTTTCACATAAAAGACATGACAGAATAGTCTTTGGGAGAATTTCCAACTTTTGTCACTAAAAAATTGCATTATGGCAGGTGGACACACACATACACACTTATTTCTCTGTGTTGACGTTTAATGTTATAACAATGCTAATGTCTCAAGCTGCCCTAGATCAGACCACATATTTTGTCATTGTACTGCTGCCTTCTAAATGTTTATTCCTCCACGATCATTTTGTGTGGCTATGTTTATGGGGGTGAAAAGGGGGGATCAAGAAATGTAATATTGTATGTGCATCCCTGCAAGAAGTGCTCCTAACTGTTTCCTTATGCATCTTACTAGATATTCAAGGTTATAATAATGAAAGCATGTTGACATTGTTAAACATTGTGAAGAAGTGAAGAAGCCAATCCACTGTTGATGCATAAGCTTGGGGAGTGAACTTTATTTTAATAAGCAGTGTGAAGACGCCACTGGGAAGATTTTTCTGACAAGCCTAGTGGAAGTGTTCTTTGAATTAATACCAAATGGTGTCTCTATCTTAATAGTGGTTGACAATTTTTACCTGCATTTTCAATACCATTGTGTTTATTAAAGCAATTCAGCAGATTAGAAATAAAATATATTACTTAAATTCTGAATGTATTTTACTCTCTCCCCCCTCCACAATTTATTGTGGCAAAAAGCAGGGGGGGGGGGATGCAGCACAAGGAAGACTGTATGAAAGATGACAACCTTACACTGCTAATATATTCAGGAGAGCTGTTAATGGCTCATTGGAATTCTGTATTTTTCTTTTATTTTCTGTAATTCTTCACATTCTCTTTGACAATGTGTAGTGTCCTTGTAAAGTTCAAGATGTTTAAAAATGGACACATTTGTACATGTAAAAGTGTGTGTGTGTGCTGAGTATTTATGTGTGTGGTGTGGAGGAAGAGGTGGGAGGGACGGCTCAACTGATAGAAATATGGATAATGACAAATTTAGAAGTGCCTCAAGGGAACCACATTGCTTGTGACAGGAAACAAAATGGTTGCAGTGGGAACACTGACAAGCCATGTTGGGAGGTGACAGGCTTCACACACAGAACAGAGGATATCCATTTTCATGATGACAATGAGAAATTTACTGCATCTGGTGCCTTAACCTACAGCAATCCTTTTCCAACACCATCAATAATCTTACAAGTATAGAAAAGGAAGGAAGGAAGGAAGGAAGGAAGGAAGGAAGGAAGGATCCTTTCAGCTCAGGTGGCACAAGTCATTCTAAAAAAACAGAACTACTTATCCAGCTAGAGGTTTGGAGACTTTTCTATGTGTGGGCAGGGGGTTGAAAATGAGCCAGCAAATGAATGCAGGTACTTGTAAAACCATTGTTGTGGTGTACATGGATTTATACCAGTATGTTTTCACAAGATGTATGCTTCAATATATCCTTTATTCAAGGAAAGGGGGAGTTATCTCCCCCCCCCATGGGGAAAAACAGTATTCCTATATTAGGAAGTGTTGAGCATAGGTTTTTGTGGGTTTTTGGCCAATGAGGCCGTGTTCTAGAAGAGTTTATTCCTGATGTTCACCAGCAGCTGTGGTTGGCATCTTCAGAGAATGCTAGCATGGAAGGCAATGGGGTATATATACTGTTGGTTGAGAGGGAACGATTTTCATATTAATCTATGTATTGCTTTGTTGTTGAATGGCAAGACCTCAGAGTGTCTAATTAATTTAATTAATGATCCATTGTCCATTGGGAACCCCCCCCCTCACTTTGATGGTTGTCAGTTGCATTTATTGGGTCTTGATTTTGGTGTTTTTCTGGACTAGTAGCCAAATTTTGTTCACTTTAAGGGTTTCTTCTTTCCTGATGAAGTTGTCCAGGTGTTTATTGATTTCAATAGATTCCCTGTGCATTCTGACCTGATAGTTTTTGGCATGGTCCAGAATTTCAGTGTTTTCAAACAGTATTTTATGCCCAACACAGTTTATAAGGTGTCCTGCTACTGCTGATTTTTCTGCTGCAGTGTCTCTCTTGTTCCTTGATTCATGTTTGAACACTGTGTTTGGTGGTCCCTATGTAGACTTGTCTGCAAACTCCTATGACCGTGAGAAGGTCTCTCCTGTCCTTCACTGAGCACAGCATTTGCTCAGTTTGTAGACCGTTTGGAGGTTGTGTTTCCCTATTCTGTCTGTGTTTCCCACCATTATCCTTATTCTGTCTGTGACTCTTTTGATATACAGTGGTACCTCGGGATACGAAATACCCAGGTTACGAAATTTTCGGGATACGAAAAAATCCCATTGGAAAACATTGTTCCGGGTTACGAATGTTTTTTCGGGTTACGAAAAAACTTTTGGTGCTTTTCGGCGCTATTTTACACGGAATCGCGGCTTTTCCCCATTAGCGCCTATGGCATTTCGGCTTACGAAGGCTTTTCGGGTTACGAAAGCGGCCGCGGAACGAATTACTTTCGTAACCCGAGGCACCACTGTATGGTATAAATACAGTACCTTGCCTTTGGGTGGTTGTTTTTCTTTACACCTCTGGGTTTTTCTGGGTCTGGCAGCCCTTCTGATGTCTGAGCTGGAGTAACAATCAGCCTGTAGAGCCCAGTCTAGGTGCTTCAATTCATCTTCCAAAAGGTGGGATTCACAGATTCTTTTGGCCCAGTCTACCAGTGTTTTTATTGTGCTTCTTTTTTGTCCTGGGTGATGGTTGGAGTTCCTGTGTAGATATCTGTCCATGTGTGTAGGTTTTCTGTATACTGTATAGCCCTACCATTGGTTCAGTTTGCGAATGACCAGGACATTCAAGAATCGCAATGCTGCTTCCTTCCAGATGTAGGGCAGAAGAGGCTGTTGAATTCGAAATGACTGCAGTGTTCTAGAAGTGTCTTGGGCAGCAGAGCCTTCCCAAAACATTTTCCTTCCTGAGGCAAAGGACTAAGCAGGACTTACAGACCCTTACATTCCACATACAGATGCAAGCTACTCTGGTAGCAAATTTTTACTTCTGCAGTGTCAACCAGATAGCATTCTTCTCTATTCCTAATTTATAAGTAAGAACAGGCTGTATGCCACACATAGATCCTATGAAGAGAAAATGGAGCAGGAACTCACAAGGAACAGCCTAATGCTGCAATTGCTGCCCCATGCCCCCACCAGATAATAGATCCAAACCTGTCTGACACTGTCTGACAATGTTCAATATTATTTGAGGAAGAGAATCGGGCAGAAATCCTTTGTATGACTCTACAAGTATTGCCAGCAGGGAATTCAACCTGGATATATTTGCATATGAAATTACCTGATCCACATTTCATGAACTGATGTGCACATTGCAACTTATCCATCTACCAGATTCAGAAATTTTTCAACAGTACTGATGATATTCCAGGAAATTTAACTGCATCAAACTATGCATTTAAATTAAATAACTATTATTAGTTGGGAGGGGGGAACTAAATATGTAGTAAAATATACATGTTACTTGAGAAGATTTTTTTTTAATTTTTAATTAATTTATTTTGCACTTTTCATCTTAAATCTAATTTAAAATGCAGTTTAATGCAAAATGACAACAGAACTATGGGTGAAATCATGCAAACATTGGTCGAAAGACCAATCCTGTTCACTTTTCCCATTGCATTCTTATTTTCACTCATTAGCATTCTTTCTAAGACAAACTAATTAATCACCACCAGGCATCAGATTATCAGATTGTCATTCTACTTATAATATTATTATAATGCTTTTGGTCACTGTGTAAATCTCATTAATTTAGTGATTAGCAGCCACAATCATTTCAGAAAAGTGTATCAAACATACTATGCCAGCTACAGTATAAATTGCTTCCTTTTTTTCCTCAGCCATTAATAAAATGAGCACACAACTGTATCTGAGAGCACATCTTGTGCATCATAACAAGCATTATCAGCTAAAGCATACAATCTATTTTAATGCAGCTTAAATTTTGAGCACTTAAGCAGTGGCCTGGATAAAACAGTGGAACATAGGCACGTTACAGACCACCTAAAAGCGGCGGTCTGCCGGCGCTGCTGGTTGTTCCACGAGGGAGCTGTAGCAGCCAAACCGCGTGGAGCAAAAAAGAAGCTCCAAAATGGCACTTCTTCCCGTGGCATGGTTATGATGCCGCAAGGTGCAAATGGCGCACTCACGGCATCATAAGCGCCGCGCGACGTGCGGACACTATGCGTCCGACATGTAATAATGGCGGCACCTGTGTGTATAGGGTGCTGCCATTATTACGCCCCCGTCACGTGCTAGGGGTGAGGCCGGTGTGGACGCTAGGTCCCCGGCCAACCCCTAGCACGTGATGGGGTGCCTCAAGAGCCCGTCTGTAACGGGCCTTACTTTCTACATGAAGATGGTGGGAACAGCAAACAACAATAAATGTCTGTAGTGATGTAGGATACAAGCATGCTTCAGTTTAAAAGACCTCTGATGTTGAAGCCCTTTGTACAAGTTTTTTTTTTTTTTACATCCACCTATTCATCTGTTTGCACCTCATCTTCTGTCTAGTTGGATATTTTTAACAGTGCTGGCATTCAGAGAATGGTGAGGGGGGAGTTAGAGAAACACAGACTTTTGGTGACAATTTACAACAGTGTGTCTTTAGTAAAGAATATAATAGAGCTTAAGGTGGGGAAGAATAAGGAGCTTATGGCATGAACTTTAAAACTGGCTCAAGCCTCCCATGCAATCACACCCAAGATTTTCATACAACGGCTTGCTCAATCAGGACTTATTCCGGGAATATCCGGTAATGTTCCAGCAGCAAGCCATTCACCAGAGAATCCTGTCAATGGTGTCTCAATAGCACGATTGATGTGGTGTGAAAGCTAATCTCACTTCAATCGTGCTAATGGGAAAGCAACCCAGTGAGACTAGAAGGGAGGCGCTTGGTTTGGTGACAGCTGGGCATCTATATAAACAGGGAAGCCCACGTGGAACGCTGGGATTTACTTAAAGAGTATGAAGGAGGAGGATGACAAAGAGGAGAAATAGAAGGACAAGGATGAGGAGGAAGAAGAGCAAGAGGAGGTGGTGGCAGCGACAGCAGTATTCTGTCTGGAACCCCAGCGGAGCGTGAGGCAGTGCTCATTCTCCTACCCGCCTCCTGCCCCCCATTTCCTGGGGGGGGGTGCAAATTTCTAGTTTTCCAGCCATGCTTTACAAGGCAACTAGCCAGGCAGACTTCATTTTCTTCCAAGATGGCACAGTGGTTTTGGTTTTTCTAATTTGGCACACCCATCATCCACTAACCTTCATCCACACACACAGCCTTTTGAGAATCGCCCAAAATAAAAACAAGGATTCTGGAAGAAAGAGGAAGGAAGAGAAGAAAAGAAGTTTAGTTTGCCTACTGACTTTAGTGGTGTCTTCCTAAAAAGAAACCAGGGCTCTTTAAAATTTAAAGGGAGTGCAAAGCAATCTGGAACTGTGGGAAGCAACGGTCCATGTGCAAAATGAACAATTCCACTTTACATTCATTCATGGGTATATGTGAAAAGCAATCATGCTATTCTTTGGGTTTTAACATGCGACTGTGCAAAAATATTGAGTGCTACAGCACTAAGTTGCTTTTTGTTTTCATTACTGCTATTATTGCCGATTATTGCTGAATTGGCCCTAATGTGAAAATCTCCTTTGTTGATTGAGGTATACCTATAACACTTCTTTAGATGCTGTAAACAGTCAATAAGCTAAATTCTTGTTTCAATCCATGCTTGTTTCATTGCCTGCTAGGATGAGTCCCAGAAATACTTCCTGTGCATGTTGGGAAATAGAAAAGCATTGGCAATATTTCAAGAGGTACTGGTTGACAATATTACAAGAAGAAATGATGACTCAGTACTTTCTTTTTGAGAAGAGGTAGATAGCAACTGTGAAATCTACCTCTCAGCTAATCCACTGTCTTCTAAATCTACAATAGGTTGAATTGCAGAAATCTATTAAAGAATATCTTAATAAATGTAGTTGATGGTATGTAGTTCATGGTATATAGCAAGTGTAATTAGAGTGTGCCTCCTTTGCCCCTGACATCATGGTTGGAGAACTCTTTGTGCAAGTAAATGTATTCTTATTTGCTGTACCCTTTAAGATGTCACCCAGGGAAATAATCGTCTGCATTTCTGCTATTTACATTTGCTTGTAGTGTCATGTAACATAGCCAGGCTTGTCAACAGTACACTTTCTTTTCTTTGAGAAAATATAGACATTTTGTATCAGCTACTTGTTAAATACATATATAACCAGGTAACTTTTCCTGCCCCAACCTTCTCATTTAACCATGCTCCAGTCACCAGCAGAATGGGCCTCTTTCTCTTCATGCAGTTGATGCCTGGTAAATAGATTGGGCCAGTGGCATCACTAGGGCTGGTGTCACCCAGTGCAATAACTCATGGTGTCACACCCCCCCCCCAAATGAGAATTGGGGAATCTTGAGACTCTTCCATCCCCCTCATGCATCATTCTGTCTGTTGCAAAAAGCAAACTCCACTCTGTGTGTCTCTGTTTGCAGGGATGTGAAGCGGGGAGAACAGATTTCACAGTTCACCCAGCAACAGCAGCACCATTGCAGAGCAGCAGCAAACTGGATCAGGTGGGCTTTATGGTGTGTGGAGCTGTTGAGAAGTTGGGGGCAATTAGGAGGGTTTCAGCAAGAACAGCAAAGCTGATGCATCATCTCCTATGCATCGGCGCGCACACACACACACACCCTAGTGATGCTAATGTTGTGGAGAAAGTTAAATTGTGACAATAGTGACAAAATTATGTCTAGGTAGTGATCAAGAATGTGAAACTGTTATGGATGAGTAAATCTAGGCAAATGCTTGCAAAGAAAGAGGATGTCAGATTCTGGGAGACACTCCTGAGAAGACCCTCTCCTGTGTAATTTTCAACTCTACTTCATATGGCAATTTAATTTAAAGCAGAGCCTCCCCAGAACATCGCTAAATGCATGCATAATTATGTAGAAAGATGTCCTTTAGACACATAAAAATCAAACTTCTAGGGGATTAACATTAATAATACCAAAGTTGAGGGAAATGACCCACAACTACCAGAATCTCTAAAGCCAGTATGGCCACTGAGCATTCTGGGAGTACAAAATAACTTTCCCATGCTCTGGATCAGAAGCTTTCCTGATTTGCTCTGGCTTAAGAACATGTAATGTGAATGTGGAGCTATAAAAAACATTTTTATATGTTTGAATCTCAGCTAAGCTTTTTGATGCATAGCACTATATATGGGCTATAATGCTTTACCCCTATGGATGCTGTCACTGGCTTTTATGTGTCAGCCAATCTACTACCGAAAAGTAGGACAGACTATAAATCTAAATAAATAAGTAATAGACAGGCAAATTATCACTATCACCAACCCTGGGGTAAAAGTTGCAAAAATGTAATTAAGCTAGGAACCAAAACTGCAAGGGATAACTGATTTCTACTTTTCTTGTGACTTTCTGGCAGCCAGTAACTTGAATGGAACTGCTGGAAATTTATCCAGGAAGAGTGATGGTATGTAATAAGAAAAATGATCAGATTCTTTAGTGCTGTAAATCAGCATATAGCCCCCCTGAAGGCCTTAGTAGAATCTCTAGTTTTACAAGGAATACAGATAAAGATTAGCAAAGCAATAAATAAATGTTAACACCAGCACCTGATTTGCTAGATTTACAAATGAGTGCTCAGATTTTAAACTAACTGGCTGAATTATTGCCTGAGGACAACATGGAATTAATAAAAACAGCCTAGGCAATACTTTAGAATCTTTGCCTGGCAAGATTAATGCTCCATTCCTAACTGACCCATATTAAAAATGCTAGGAAGCACATTCCATCATTCTAATCTCTTTCCTTGTATTCCAGATTGTACACCATTACGTTTTGTTAATGAGGTAAACATATCCACTCAGTTGTTTGAAATTATTTACATTCCAAAATTTATTATCATTTATAAACAGTGGCATTACTTGTGAAGCACAGGCATTGATCATCAAGGACATACACTCTTCTCAGTTTATTCATTGCTTTGTCTAAACTGCACCACTTAACAATGAACTTAAATATGATTAGTGCTCCCTAATCAAAGTTGATATATGAAACATAATAGTTTTAATTAGCTTGTCAAATAAGGTTCGAAAACAAAAATAAGAAGACTATACATCTAACTTCCAAGGTTACAGGTCTGAAGCTCAGGTTGAATTATAATGGACCCAATCACTTTTTATGCAGTTGAACTCACCACACTGCAGAACTATAATATTAGAGACAACTTATTCTCTCCAACAGCTGAAAAAAGTCTATGGTATTACCAAAACAAAAACCAGAAGCAGAAGTAGACAATTTATAGCCAGTTTAATTCTTGACATCATTTATGCTTTCTAGAGCTGGTGCATCTTGTAGATCATTCAACATCATCGGGAAAATCAGATTTGCCCACCTTTGTGATACATTTCCCATGTGGTTGCAAAGTCCCCATCCTCATCATGTTTCCTGTGAACACAGAAATGCATAAAGGAATAATTTTTTTTCTAGGTACATGATTTCAGGAAGGGTTGATCAGGAAGGGACAGCAAATGTCTACAACAAATCACAATCATGTGGGAGAAGAAATCAGCTTAGTCATGTAAAACATATAAAAGTAGTGTTACTTACAATTTGCTTGTGCATAATGAAATATAAGGTCCTATGGAGGAAAGAGAGGGGGGAAAGTGGCTGTAGATTACAGTGAAGCAGGAAGATAGTGAGTATGATAAATCAAACAAAAGGAAGTCTGAAAATTGTGAAATAACATTTAGTTTAATCATGCAAAGGCTGCTAGCACTAACATGATTCATGTATTTGAAAATGTTTTATGTGACTACTCAGAGATGAGGGGCACTTGCACCTATTTCACAGAAGGGAAAATGAAAGCAGAACCAGTTTAAATAGTTTGTTCAGTATTCAATAGAAAGTCAGCATCAGAGCAACAATCGTCTTTCAAATTGGTGGCAAAGAGGAAAACCAAAGCACATTACCTTCACATTCATATTTTGTTCTTGTTTCTTCCCTTGTTGCCATTCATTGTTTTAAAATGGTAATTCCCTACAAATCACTTGCCATTTGCTATTATTATTACAAGGTCAGGAGAAAAATGCCTACCTGGAAATAGCAAAGCAAGATTTATTGTGCTGACTTGCAATAGCTTGTTCAGCACATAAGTTACAGAATGAACATGAAAAATAAACTAGACACATAATCCACTTTTATGTAAAATAATGGCACTTAGCATTTTGAAATGCAGCTGTGTAAAGTTTATGATGAATATTCAGTTCAGAGGAAACCAACACATTTATCTTACCTTTCCATTGTTAAGTGTTTCCATATGACTTTTTACTATTTATACCATTAATTATATAATTTTTCTTCCTTAGAGGGCCTATTTATGTCCCTCAGTCGCATTCCTAGAAGAAACCATTCTTCAATATTCTTGGTTATCTATAGTGTTAAATGCCAGGGGAGAGAATGGATCTCATTATGGTGCAAAGAAAGCAAGGAAGATTGCAACCCTATCAACTATATTCCTTAATAGGCTTCTTTGGTCATTACTTTTCCTTCAAATCCACATAACAGACTCCTTTGAAAGCCCAGCATTTATCTCTCCAGGTATCTATGGTAACAGCTGCATCTTCTACAGCTGAAGAAGGTTCCATGGTTACCATAATTATGGCACAGCAATAGGTTTCTTTAGTGGCACAGGACTAATTTGATGACTATATGAAGATAAGCATCCTGTTGTCTCTTCTCAATAAGTGTGGGCCCCAGCCAGCAACTTTTATAACATTAAGCCTTCATTCTGTTTCTGATTCTCATGAACAGTTTAACATTGCAAGATAAAACAGAGGGCAGAGAGCTGGAAATAACCTGGAACCAGTGTGGGCAAGCAAGCTTTGAGTGAACAGCAGGCGGAGATGGTGACAAGTATGCTTTGACAAACTAAGATAACAGCTTAGTTTGTCCATGAAGAGTCACAAGATTATCTGGGCATTTTATAGCCATGGGAAAAAGCTTTGCATGATGCTGTTCCTGCCTTCTTCCTGACAAGATGGTTCCGTGTTTGACTGCCCTAATCAGGTGTTCCCATTGGGAAACATATTTTTCCAATCCTTTCCAATGTGTACAGAAAGTCAAATGTGGAATGCATAGAGATGGAAAGAATATTTGTAATTATTTGTTCCCAGGTAAAGTTATTTGTTCCCAAAATTTGGGAAACCCGTTAGGAAGAATGATAGCCCAGTACAGTGGGCCTGCCATATTGTCTGGCTAGGCATTCACATACTTGAGTTGTCCACAGATCAGTGATGTATGCACACAGTCACGACAATGTGGCCACATGCATGTCACCTCCCATGGACTATAATAGGACTTGAGAATGTGCATTTTTTCTCATTGAGGAGGGGGAGGAACCAAAGGATGAGAAGGACATGCTGTACTATCATATAATTTTCTCCTGGTATTGAGATATCGTGAAGTGTTGCAGAAGGATTATTATGCAACATATGTAAAGGACTTTTGCCCACAAAATAGCTGAGCATTTACACTGCATTATGGAATCTTCTGACAGCTTACTAAAGATTAGGGGCAATATAAACCAGCACTTTTTTTATGATGGATAAGAATGAATGAATCATTCTGTTTCTGATTCACGTCACATATATATTCAGTCATAAATGCACTTTAACCAGTTTCATATTATGAATTTTTATAATTATACTAGCTGTACCCAGCCACGCATTGCTGTGGCTCAGTCTGGTTAAATGGAAAAGAAAAAAAGAGAAAGCACAAGTTTCTGAAATATTTAATTTCACAATGCTTGTAGATATATAATATTTTTTGTTGTGCCATTGTCTGTGTAGATATAGAGATTGTCTGGTTTGCCGATTCTTGAACACGCAACATATAATTGTCCATGTGAGAGGCAACCTGTGTCTAGATCTAAACCGCAAAATTCTAAAGATTGGCCCTCAGCTTTGTTGATGGTGATTGCAAAACGCCAATCGAATTGGGAATTGCAATCTCTTAAATTGAAATGGCATATCCATTGGAATCATAGGAATGTGAGGAATGAGGACATCTTCACCTTTGAACGGACCTATCAAGACTGTTGCTTCAACGACATCGCTCATTAATTTTTTTTTACTGCAATTTGCGTACCATTGCAAAGCTTTGGCTGGTTGATATTGCGCAACATGATAATTGGAATGCCGATTTTCAATTGCAGTATGTGTGGTGGCATCCCTGGCAGATCGAGTGAACTCAAAAATTATGTTGGATAATTAACCGCTTCATCTGCTTCCAAAACAGTGTCGACGGACTTGTATGTGACTGCCTCGCTTTGAATGTTAGACTGAATAATATTGTTAAGTTTGTAGACATCTTTGTTCTTGGCCGCAAGAATAGCTCGTTCACTCAGCCAATCGTGATTCTTATAATTGGTTTGAATATTGGGAAATACCTTTTCAACCAATTCTTCTTTTGATGTTACTAAATTGCAGAAGTTATGAGGCAATGAAACTGGTCCTGAGGTCACATCAATCGGCATCTTTCCATTCCCAATTTCCAGCAATTGATGTGAGAATATTTAGCTGATCAATCATTTTGCAGGTGGACACACATATTTCTAGTTAATTGTAATGTCTTTATGTGTCACCACAAAGTGGAGTATTTCAGGCAAACATTTATTTGTCCACTGGTGTCGATTGAGGAATTACAGCTAATGTTTGCATGAAATCTCCTGCAAGCAATATGAATGTGTTCCCAAATGGTCCAATGTTTCCACACAAATCTTGCAATGATCGGTGCTGCTGTTATGTCCAACAGATGGCACTGTTATATAAATTTACCTGTCACAGGTGTGACATCTATATAATATTAGGTATATAAAAACATACATGTATTTGAATGGAACAGTCAACTTTCTGAGATTTAAGATTTTGAACAAACGAACATTTACCTTTTTATTTATTAAGAGCCCGTATAGACAGGCCAAAATAAAGTTGCTTTGGGTCACTTTGGAGGTATACTGTTTAAATGATGCATGCATCCTAAGAGGCTAGAAGCCGTGCCAAAGCCACACTCTAGTCCTAAGGACTGGAATGCAGCTTTGGTGCAGCTTCTGGCCTCTTAAGATGCATGTGTCATTGAAACAGCATACCTCCAAAGTGACCCAAAGCAGCTTTATTTTGGCAGTCTGTAACAGGCCATAGATTCAGCTCTCTTGAAACAGAGTTTCCTTCCCTCTCCTAACTCTAGGGCTGCTGCCACACTGTGGAATTCTGGTTTGTAGTTTGTTGTGGCACCAGAGTTTACTCACAGAGAAGATGAAATATCTCACAAAACTCTACAAGTCCCAGAATTCCATAGCATTGAGCCATGGTAGTTAAAGCATCATCAAACTGCATTAATTCTACAGTGAAGATTCAGCCCTGGAGAAACTAGAAGACAAAGCCTTGTAATCAAGGATCCAGCTTTATTTGGAGAAAGAAATTCATTTCTGTCTCCCACCCTGACAGACCATTCTCTTCAAATGGGAGTGCCCTGAGCTATGAACTGATATGCTCTAATATAGTCTGTCAAGGTTGCCAAGTCACTATTGTAAAGCACATGTACTGGAAAATTCCCTCAAACTAGATAGAAATTTTGACTATAGCCCAGGTGCCAGCTGTCCATGACTATATGCTAGGAGTCAGTTGATCTCCTTTAAGCTAAACCATTTCCCAGTCTTTAGTAAATAACTCATTTTACAGTCACTTGGCCTTCTAGGGAATAATATATGCCATGTAATCTTCACAGTGTCAGCTTGCTTTTTGGAGGCAATACAAAAGCATTTTGCTAGGTTAGCATATGCAAAGCCATGTTAGTTTCACCTTATCTCTCTCTCACTCTTTCTCCATATATATTTTAATGTTGTACGCAAATTTTGTTTGAAGAACTAGACCAGTCAGGCAAGCAAGCAAGCATGCATAGCAAGGCTGAGTGTATGACAAGACAGATATGTTAAGAAATCTGTTCAACAAACCCAAAACAGATATAGATACTGGTCAAATCAAGAGGAATAGGAAATGTGTGCACAAAAACAGGACTAAACCCTGAAGGACCCCACAGGCCAATGGCCAAGGAGTCAAACAGGAATCCCCCAGCATCAACTTCTGAGAACACCCCTCCAAAAAAGAAAGGAGACACTGTAAAACAGTCCCTTCAAGTCCCATCCCAGAGAGATGACTCAGAAAGATACCATGGTCGATGGTATTGAAAGCTGCTGAGAGATCCAGTAGAACCAACTTTTCTTTTTTGTGTGGTTGTTGTTGTTACTGTGTTTCATGTTGTGTTATATAGAATGAATAATTAAAAAAAAAAAGAACAAAGGGCTCCAGATATTCCAGGAAGATCTGGAGTAACAAATAAGGTTTTAAAATGCATTTTAATCCTGTTCTGGCTAGATGTCATCTCATCTGTTTGCACCAGAACCAGGGTTTGTTCTTGTTACACTTTGTTTCAACTTTATAAATCTAATAAACAAGTATTCTCTTTCAGGACCCTCACACCATCCTTATGTACTGTGGTCTTTCCAGCCTTATTTTTTTATTAGCTCTCAGGCTATCTATCCCCGAAACTCCCTCACTCTGAGCTTAGTCTTAGAGCTAAGTCCTTCCCTTCCGAGCTTTAGCCCTCACAGTTCCTAACTTCCAGACTCTCACAAAACCAGACCCTCACTGTCTGAAACCAAAAACCTGCCCAGCTGACTCCTGATTGGCTGTTGCTAATTCAGAATAATCCTGCCTGCTCTCCACATCAGGTCTGTGAGAAATTCCATCAAGACAGAGTTAGTACTTTTATAGCAGGTGGAGCTGTGGGTAGGCAAAGTTACAGAGGAGATGTAAACATACCAAATACAAACATTTTAGATGCAAAGGATTTTCAGTGCCATTTGGGGAAGCAGAATGCTTACTTGGGGGGGGGGGGCAATGTCTTCTCTCTCACCTATAGCTACATCCCTGAGACTAGGTTTGCTCAAGGGATGGAAGACTGCCTTTTTCTGGGATTCCAGTTGCACACTGAAGCCTCTTTGCAAATTGGAGATTATCACACAGGATAGGAAAGCGTCATTCTCCCACGCTTAATTCATGTCCTGCTTACCTCTACTGAGAGCAGAATATACAAGGAATAGTCCAGAGTCCAGTCCAAAGGTCACATGATCCCAGTCAGTCACAGCAGAGGCAAGAGTATAGTCACAAGGCAAGTCCAGAGGTCAGATAACCAGAGTTATGAATCAAGAGCAAGGAACAAGAAGGCTGCAAAATTGATTGTCAGCTGCAAAGAACCTCTGCAGCTGGAGATCTTTTAAAAGACCTCTGCTTCTCTCAGCTGAAACCTATTGGCTTCTAGCCTGGAAGAATGCCTCAAAGACTCCTTCACCTGTTTTCACTCGACAGGTCCTAACACCTGCAGCCTAGAGTCTGTTTCTCCCTCTGTAGCTTCCTGAGCCTGCTCTGGGATAATTGATCCAAGCAGCCCCAGATCTGCCCCTATCTCAGCCCCCTCCATGTCTTCAGAGTCTGAGTCCTCTAACTCTGCCTCTAAGTCAGGCCCAGGGCAGTACATGGCAATTCATGTTATTAGCATGATCTGGGGAAAGATTATCACACTCTTGTGTACTTATCCCATTCTTCTACTGTCGGTAAATGATAATGGACCCATCATTGGGTATTAATGGGAGTTAATGATGTGTCTATTACTGTTTACAGACAGTAAATGAACAAGATAAGTGCATGTGGGTGTGATAATCTTCCCCCAATCATGCTAATAACGCAAACTAACCATGGGAGAAAGATGCTTTCCTCTCCCGTGTGACAATCTCCATAGTTTGGCCTGCTTACAATATATGGAATAGGAATAAATGGGACCATAACTTGAACATTATGATCCTGATTTTTGCCTGATAATCTTCCTGAACCATGGCTAGGTAAATGCAATAAGTCCAGGGATCATATTGTCCTCTGAGACCCTCCAAGTTCTGCAAGGACTGCCAAAATTACCAAAGTAAACAAACAAACAAAAACTCTGAAAATTGCCTAGAAATCCATTTCTCTTTTTGAATAAAAAAAAAAAGAATCTGGAGTATGAGGGTTGAAGCAACCTATTTAAAATATGATTTTTCATTTCTTGAAGGTTTCTAGGACAGGCAAACCACTAGGTTTTGTCCAGATGAAGGCTAGTTTGGGAGTCGGGGGCAGCACACTTCAAAACCAAGACCACATTTTGCACATCCTCTCCTAAACAATAGGCTAATTCTGCAATCACATAATGATTTATACAAAATCATGCAAAGGCTATACATATCAGAGGCTTATGAGATCAGTGATTTGTGAAATGAAGGCATTGCTAGGACAAGTAATAAAAAGTTCCATTATCACTTTAAATTTAGATTAAATGTGGTTAAGAATCTTTTTTTATTTTTAAGTGTGTGCTTTCTTTAAATTTTGAGCCGATCATCACTATTATTATTTTTCAAAAAGAACTATTTTCAGTCATCTGTATAAATGCCTAAAAGACATATTTAGCTGATAGACCATAATGAATCCTTTGAAGCCACTACAGTCTGCTGAGTAAATATGCATGTTTGGAAAGTGCCTAAATCCTTATAAATCCAATAGACCATAAATTCCACATAAAGCCATCAAGCCATTCCCTGAAATGTTTGCTCTTTATCTTTCTGAGCTTACCACTTCTAAAACAACAACAACAAAGAACCCCAAACCTTTATCATATATAAAAGTAAATGAGTATTTAGCATTAAGGCAAACATGGGGACAATTTTATCTATCATTGGTCGGGTGCAAAGAAAATAATCTGCTCTTGAATATTTATGCACACAGCCAAGATGTTTTGTAGCTGTGGGTCTTGGAAAGGACTCAAGTGTATTCTGCACTACAAAATCAAAATTCAGTGCCAAGTTAACTCAGAGCCTGATGACATACTATGTGTAGTTACATGATTCTTCTCCCCCCCCCCCCTTCTTCAAAACTGTTTCTGCAGATGGTGCCACTGCTGGTGAAGCTCCAGTTTCTGAAGCAGAAGACCAGCAAAGAAGGTAGAAAAGCAGTATTCTAAGGAAACCTGGGCTTGTAGTGCTTAAGCATCACAACCTTTTTGATTAACAGGAAAAATACCCTTGCCACAGACATTCCCAAGGTTTTCATCTTCCTACAGAATGCAGCTCAAATTCTCACAGTATTCCCACTTGTACCTGAGAGCCAGTGTAGCATAGCAGTCTGAGTGTTGGACTGCGACTCAGAAGTTTGAATTTCTGCTTTTGGGACTTGCCCAAACCCACTGTGTGACCCCTTCTCATCCTTATAGAAATAACACCATAAACTGGAGTTAACTTGAAAGCACATGAAAAGAGCAACAACTCCCTGTTGTTATGCAAAACATCTACGTGTGAGTGTGTAAACACATATACACAGAAAGAGAGAGAGATGGAGTCAACATAGCTGCCTGTGTCTTTGGACTCCTCTTTGGTATACATCTAAGGCAACTGACTTGATTAGTGATAGTGTACTTAGAAGGCAATAGCAAACCTCCTCTCAATAAATCTTGCCTAGAAAATCACAATGAAAGCTTTGTGACTGTGACGCACCCCTACCTACCCTGCTCCATATTTTGTGATCCTCATTTTTTTTATATCTCATACCTGGAATAGCATGTTTTTGATCTTTCAGGAAAAGGAAAAAAGGAACATGCCCTCCAACGCATGTAGACATCCAGGTATATGAAACATCAAATATTAAGTGGTCCATCCTTCCCCCAAGTAATCTACATTTCCTCTCAAAGTGTGACACAAAAGATCTCTTCACACCCAAAGCCATAATCCAATAGGATATCCTGATCCAATCACTGTTTTTGTCGTACTGAAATTAAAGCCATCAACCTGTTCAGAACCCCATTGTCAATTCCTGGGAAAAGATGTTCAGCCTTTGTTACCTAACCAAATAGCCCATTGCTTGGGGCTAGTTTTTATGGTTTCATAACCTAACCTCTGCATATACAGCCAGAATATACACGCACGTTCTGTGTCTGTTCTGTGTTACCCTCAATCCTCCCAGTCAAAGCCACTCCAGGTTTCCATGGTTTTCTCTTTAGACAGGTAATTATAATCCCCACTGCAAACCCCTAAAACCTCCATTTTCCCATTTCCATATTTCCATTTCAGTTAGCTCTGCATGCTGTGTCTGTTTGAATTGCTATCTTGTTTGTGTAATTACACTCTACATTTTTTCTAAATAAAACCTTATTTCACCAAAAATGTGGAGTGCTCCTCAGTTAGTACTGGTATACACTAGTGAGAACGGTTCAAAGGTTACCCAAGCCACTTGCAAAAGCTAATTTCCCCAACATTTGAAGTAATGCTGACCATTACTGGGGACCCCCAGTCCTTCCACTTGTTCTTTGGCAATACCGTAAGGCACACAACAACAACCTTAGTGTGTGAAGGCACTGAGGCAAGGTGGGGTTTCCTCTTTTCTCCACAGGCTCTTTCTCAGAAAAGAAGAAGGTGATCTGCCTAGGGCTGAAAGGGGCTCAACTACTGCTGCTGCTGCTGCTGCTGCTGCTGCTGCTGCTGCTGCTGCTGCTGCTGCTGCTGCTGGAAAGGGGGATTTGGGAGGAGGGAGGCCTCCAAAGAGGGAGAGAGAGAGAGACAACACTGTTGGGAAAGAACCCACATCAGAAGTGCTGGCAAGGATGTGCCTGGGCAAGGACTGGGAACAGAACTGGAACCAAAGAGTCTGTGGGGCATTGGTATACAGCCCTGAGTCGCTATTCCACCCCATCCAGCATAGTTATGTCCCTAAACATTAGTGTCTGGATGTCAGAATTTACCATAACACCACTGAAAAGGGGCTTCTTGTGACACTAAAAATCACATGCCATCACAGCTACTATTCACACTTGGGAAAAGATAAAGGTATGGGTTTGGGGAGATGAATGTGGAAAAGAGTATGAAGGAAAAGTGTGAAAAGCTCCACTTTGCATGCTGTATTTTCTGGTTCAAACATACTGCAACACATCACATGAGCTATAGAGAAGAAAAACAGTTTATAAAGGAATAATGAAACTTTAGGTAACATATTTCCCCCCTTACAATCTGCCTTTTAAAAAGGGGGGGGGATATATTGCATCATATATTCTTTTTCTCCTACTTGGGAGAAAAGACTACCGATTTTGAAAAATGGCTGCCAAAGTACATTAAGGGATGCAGGCTACAGCCAGGCTGTACTCGGAAGGCTGATTGGGAGACAAAAACCATGCAACAGAACCAGGATACAGCCCGAATTAGGCTTCAATTCAGGAGCAGTAAGTCGCATTATAAATGCTGTATAATAAGCTCCTAGGATTTATGTAATAAAATCTTGTTCAGATACAGTCTGGTTTCCAGTTCCAGGCAATTCTCATATAATCTAAAACTTATTCTTAAAGTTATACCCACAATTGGAAGTATGGCGGGGTACAGACTGCCCAAAAAGGAGTCTCCCGGCACCTAGTTTTGGTCTGCGGGAAAGCCACAGCCTCCAGACTGCAGGACTTCCCCATGTATCAAAAATGATGATCTTGTGACACCATTATGACGTCGCAGTGCGCCAATGGCACACTTGGGAGGTAATGGCGCAGTGACATGCGGATGCTATGCATCCAGCACATTATAATGGCGGCACCCGTCTCTACAGGGCACCACCATTTTGACGCCCTCATCATGTGCAAGGGGCATCTAGAAGCACCGCCCTGAGACACCGCTCGCACGTGACGGGGGTGTCCTTTTCGGCTCATCTGGACTGGGCCTATGTTTCTTTTTTAAAAAAATGAAAAGATGGGAATCTCAATTCTATACTGATGGCGGAATAACCAATTACCATATTCTATTCTTTTCTTTTTTATAATTTATTTATAAAAAGACATAAAAATAACACATAATCCAATCTTCTAATATCCATGCTTTCTTACATTCACAAAGTATTTCCCATACATTGACTTCCTCCTAGCAGATCTGGGGGTTCTTTAAACATTTAAAAATTTAAATGGTCTCTCACCTTAGGCTTAGATTTATTTCTGTCATCTATATTCTAAAGTTGTTTATTTATATGCAATACACAATTTTACTTCAGCTTTAGTCTATAAAACCAACAAGTGCAAGTTTAAGTCATCACTTAAATGTTTCATAACAAGTTCCCAATCTTTTAGAAATCTGGTTGTAGTTTTCCCTTTCAAAGGACAAGTTAGCCATCACCCATTCTTGGACCAATGAAATTATTTTGTTTTTCCAATTTTGAGCATATACAATTCTGGCTGCTGCTAACATGTAATATATGCTTGTAGCAAATAGATTGTTGGAGAACTATTCTATTTTTCTGAATTTTCTCCAAAGTATGGGTCTTTTCCTAATATTAAGAAGAGTAAGGCAGCTGCTCCTGAATGTCTCTGAAAGATAGTAAATTGCTGGTTATTGAATCTATTTGTTGTCTTTTTACTGGCAGGGACATGGTGAGAGATTATAGGATTTTCTGCCTCAGTGCTGAATAATTTGACTGGAGTTTAATATGATGCACCTTCATTTAGGGATGGGAATTTACAGCTTTGCCTCAGGCAAAGTCCTTGAACCAACTAGCCTACAAATATTCCAACTATTCATAGAGACACTGATTAGAGTTTACTAACCACAACACTATCTGCTACACACACGTGTGTGTACACACGCATGCATACACACAGATCAGCAGTGCAGGCACTATAACTAGAGACACCAGCCACATTTTTTTAATAACCATTTTTTCAGTACCTGTAAATACAGAATATCATGGGCATCATTGAAATGTTGTATCACACACCCAATATAAACATTTGTGACCCCATGAAAATCACTTTGTACTGGATACCATGCCACATGCATGTGTAACCTGTAGGTGATAGTCTAGTCATTTGTACTGTTGAATTTTGGTAGTCTATGCCCTGTAAGACATAGGCCATACAAGACAAGGAATTCACTATGAAAGCTTTCAATTGTCTGGCTTCCCTAATTTAAACTCAAGTGCCCTTGCTATGAGCTTTTCTAATAAGACAAACAGCTTATTGCATTTTCAGAAATTGTGTCTTGTGTCTCCTTGAGGTATCAGAGTGTCTGTGTGTGCTTGTGTGTGTTGCGCTATGTTCAAAAGCACATTAAAAATAACTATATTCCACCAAGTCCTTCTATTAATCTGATTTCCCTTGCACTTTCCTCATGTTTTGTATTTCACAAGACATTTGTTACATTAAACTGAAAACAAAACTAAACACAGTAGTCCAAAGCAAATCTCTTTGCACCAGAGGAATTCCTCCATGTTAGGTTAGGTGCCTGTCTTTATACTTCACAGAGCTTTGTTGACCAATGAATCTATATTCCCTTTACTTCTATTTGCCCTTAACCACATAACTGTTCCTTGCAATTCCTCCCATTTTGATCCTGTGAGATGGATAATCCTTTTATCTGCCCATGTTTTCCAAGTGTATCTAAACTGCATTGGATTGTGTTGTCCTTCTTCATTGCACTGAGTTCCCAAAGCAGCTTTGTAGTTTTATGGTACTTTCTTCCATGTCAGATATATAAGAGCTTAATGCTAGAAGGTGCTGAGCTTCACTGTGAAGAGGGGCAGTTTCCTCACTATGGTTCTTAAACTCTGGATTTGTTTAATTTCTTTTAAAAGGTGAAGTTATGTATCCAAAGAGTACACTGTCAAAACCTTTGTTTATAATGCCATCAATATTCTATGTCTAATCTGTACTGCAGAATTAATGTACTTAGACACCACTAAATGTCATGGCTCAATGCTATGGAATTCCAGGATTTGTAGTTTTAGCCTTTTCTGTCAGAGAGCTCTGGTGCCACAACAAATTATAAATCCCAGGATTCCATATGATGGAGCCATGGCAATTAAAGTGGTGTCAATCTAGATTATTTCTGCAGGTAAGACCCTAGTCACATTCTGCGAAGTTACTTCATTTCCCACGTTTAGGTTAGCTATTCTTGTATGGAATTAAGGTGGTGATACGTCCGATTATAAAGAGGACAACCCTCTGTTTGAAGGCATCCTGTGTTTGAAGACCTATCCAGTCCAAACCAGGTTGAAAGATAAGCAACCATAAGAAAGGAGAAGTAGGACACTGAATTTATGCATCAAAAAGTAATAAGAGTCTCGGCAGGTACATAGATCACATGGTCAAAGTCACCACTACTTTGAAAACAATTTAAACTATTTAAATTATAGCAATTACTTCTAAATTTGTCTCTCTACACACAAATCAGGGTGGGCAAATTTATGTAAGTATGCCTTTCATTTATCCCTTATTTGGTGATTTATGAATGGCCACCAAACACAGAACATTTTCACTACTGCGGACCACAGTTCTGATACCTTTTTCTTTCCTTCTGTTTCTCTGATCAAGTTTTCAGTAGCTCACCCTTCTGGAAAGGGTTGGAGCAGGAAACCATCAAGTTGAAAAGATTACGAACTATTCTGTAAAATTTACAGGAACCTATATTTCATGGGCATCCTTAGCAAGAGGCCATCAAGGTATAACAAGAGCTGCAAGGGAGGATTTTTTTTTCCAGTGTGGATTGAATTTTTCTTCTGTTTACTGAAATAAATACAGAATTGAAAGCCTTGGTTAAAAATAGCAGCCAGGGTCTCAGCAGAAGCTGCACAAACTTCCCTGCAGGGTTTTGCCAATGTTTCTCCATCTTGACCTATAACACCCCTGCTAGTCCAGATTTGGACTTGTTCTGTGCATCACTTATCTACTATTCCAAGTCTGTGATGTGGACAGATATTCACTAAGGACTCAAACAGAGGCCACAAACCTCATTTCCACTTGCAAGTTCCCCTAGGTTTGTGCCCAGAACTTCAGTGTTAAAAAGGTTGCTTGCATTAACAAGCAGAATCACCTTTTTGGCTCTAATGAGTTATGAAATGTGAAATAATCCTACAGCCTCTCTATTCTTTTTCCAGAAATAGCAGGAAAGAAATCTACATTAACCATTATTCATGGGAGAAATGTCACTGTTAAAAATAAAGAATGCTCCAAATAATGAGTGCAATAAAAAAAAAAACCTCCACTTTCAGAAACCAAAGGCAACATTTTATCTATGGGGTAGATGTGTGTTGAATGTAGAATTCCTATGGAGGGTTTTTTAAAAGTGACTGTGACCTCCCTACCAGGGAGAAAGAATATTAAAAATATGTATTCAAAAGAAATGCTTGAAAATTTGTTTCTTGAGTTTCAGGAAACCCTGATGAACCCTAGACTGATGGGGATTGTGTAAATCTTGCACATGTGGGAGTTTTGTGCAGAAATGTTATTTTTTTTCTATACAGACAAAGAGGCTTTTTTTCTGTGCAAAAAGTTCAATGCATATTTTGTGGAGAGTAAGGACTTTATCATGCCAGCCTCATGATGGACCACAATCACATTGGTCTAGGAAACACAAACTTACCAGGCTCGAGACAGTCATTATCACACAACTCTTCTGAACCACTATAATGCTGCCTCTTTCTTCTGCATACTGGCTTCCATGGCCACACAGACCCTTCCCAGTATGTCTTTCAGTCAGTATTTTTTTAAATTTTTAGTTCAATTGCAAATCATGACAATCCATTAAGTGAAAAGAA
>NC_056523.1:273558851-273588342 GCF_019175285.1 Sceloporus undulatus
AAAGGAAAGGAAAGGAAAGGAAAGGAAAGGAAAGGAAAGGAAAGGAAAGGAAAGGATAATCTGTAACTGATCTTGATTGGATTAACTACCCAACAGCTCTTGCATGCCAACCACCTGTTTCCTCAGATGCTTGCTGACTGGTGTATAGAACAGAAGCAGAAGAAATGTTAGAATACTGTGGAAACAAGTTAGATGAATAGTGTATAAAGAAAGGTGACTACGGCATCCACACTGCAGAAATATTTCAGTCACTTTTTGACACCACTTTAAGTGCCATGTCTCAATGCTATGGAATTCTGAGAATTGCAATTTGTTGTGGTTCCAGAGCTCTCTGACAGATAAGGCTAAATGTCTCACAAAAGTTATATTTGCTATTTTGTCTTCCTTATCTCAGTTAGTGATCAGAATTGGTGTTAAATATTATTTAAACATTGGGGGGGGGGCTCCATTATTGTTGTTGTTGTTGTTATTATTATATAGTGCAATCATGGCTCTTTACAAGTAAAACATCCATAAATAGTGGGTCCTCACACAGATGTAAAATCTAAAATATATGTATGCATATACATACATAGATACACACACACACACACACAGAGAGAGAGAGAGAGAGAGAGAGAGATAGTGGGAAAGAAGGAATAATAAAAATATAAAACTATATAATACAATTGTAAAATAAAATATTCAGATAGACTTTGTTGTTTATTGTTAACTGCCCGCAAGTGCATCTTGACCCATGATGGCCCTATGGATGAGACATTTCCAAGACCCCCATTCCTCCACTGCTCTGCAAAATTCCTGCAAGCCCATACCCATGTTCTCTGTCCATCCATCTAACATGCAGCCTTCCTCTCTTTCTGCTTCCCTCCACCTTTTCTAGCATTATTGTTTTTTCTAATGAGTCCTCCCATCTTATGATGAGTCCAAAGTACAACAGCCTCAATTTTGTCATTTTGGCTTCCAGGGAGATTTCCAGCTTGATCTGCTCTAGGACCCATTTGTTTGTCCTTTTTGCTATCCACAGGATTCTCAACACTGTTCTCCAGGATCACATCTGAAATGCATTGATTTTCTTCCTATCTTGTTTCTTAACTGTCCCCCATGCTTTCTGTTCCTATCAATGTTTGATCCTAGGTATGAGAATTCTTTTACCATTTCTATTTCCTCATTGTCCAGGTTAAATTTGTGTTGATTCTCCATGGTCATTATTTTTATTTTCTTTATATTCAACAGTAGACCTGCTTTGCACTTTCTTCGTTGATCTTTCTTAGTAGGTGTTCCAGATCTTGGAGGTTTTCTGCTAGTACTATGGTGTCATCTGCATATCTTAAATTGTTGATATTCATTCATCTTATTTTCACTCCTCCTTCTTCTTTGTCCAGGCCTGCTTTTAAATAAATAATAATAATAAATAATTTTTTTATTTGTTTCCCCACCTCTCCCAGTTGGATCGAAGCAGGGTTACAGACTAAATAAAATCACAATGTATACATTAAAATTCTCTGACTCAGTTATTTACATTAAAATCCAGCATGTTAGCTACTAATTACAAACAGCAATACAATACTCAATACAATATAATGGGGAAATAAAGCAGCATCTCATTCAAGGGGCATGTCAGTCATTATCTTACATCGTATCTGGGTATGCTTGGCAAAATAGTTCAGTTTTAACTGCTTTCCTGAATATCTCCAATGAGGACACCGAATGGATGTTCTCAGGAAGGCTATTCCACAATCTCAGAACCCTTATTGAAAAGGCTCTTTGTGAAGTGGAAGCATATTTGGGGTTCATAGTTTCCAATAAATTCATACCCGATGTTCTAAGGGTGTGGGGTGGATTGTATGGGGAGAGGCGGTCCCATAAGTAACTCAGACCCAAGCCATATAGGGCTTTATAGGTCATAACCAACACCTTGTATTGTGCCTGGAAGCTAATAGGAAGCCAGTGAAGATCTTTCAATATAGGTGTTATATGGTCAAACCTTGAAGATCTGGTGACCAGTCTGGCTGCCATATTTTGTACTAATTGGAGCTTCCAAACTTGGTACAAGGGTAGCCCCATGTAGAGCACATTACAGAAGTCTAGATGAGAGGCTACCAGTGCGTGTACCACTGTTTCAAGGTCCCTTTGGTCCAGGTAGGGTCGCAGTCGGTGTATCAACCGAAGTTGATAGCAAGCACTTCTGGCTGTCGCATCTACTTGAGATGTCAACTGCAAGGACGAATCCAGAAGTACTCCTAGGCTGCGAACTTCGTCCTTCAGGGGAAGTGTGACCCCGTCAAGGACGGGTTGACAAATTTCCTTCCTTGGACCTTGGGGGCCTATCACTAGTACTTACATTTTCTCTGGATTCAGTCTGAGTTTGTTTTCTCTCATCCAGCCCATTACCGCCTTCAAGCAGGCATTTAGAGGAGAGATGCCGTCCTTAGACACTGCGTCAGTCGGAGACATAGAGAACCATATTTGTGTGTCATCAGCGTACTGATAACACCTTGCCCCATATCTCTGGATGATCTCTCCCAGTGGTTTCATGTAAATGTTGAACAGCATGGGGGACAGAATAGCTCCTTGAGGGACACCAGATGTCAGTTCCCTCTTAGAGGAGCAAGTGTCCCCCAGCTTCACCATCAGGAATCTACCCAAGAGGTAGGATCGGAACCACTGGAACGCAGTGCCTCCAATTCCCCTCTCTCTCAGGCGTTCCAGAAGGATACTGTGGTTGACGATAGCAAAACCCACTGAGATGTCCAAAAGCACCAGCAAGGTCACACTTCCCCTGTCGGCACTCAGATGGAGATCATCGACTAAGGCGACCATGGCTGTCTCAACTCCATAGCCCGCCCTGAAGCCAGTTTGAAATGGGTCTAGATAATCAGTATCATCCAAGACAGCTTGGAGTTGGAAGGCAACTGCTGTCTCGATCACCTTGCCCAAAAATGGCAGCAAAGAAACTGGTCTGTAATTATTTCTCACTAGGGGGTCAAGAGAGGTTTTTTTCAGTAGTGGTTTAACCACTGCTAGCTTTAGTTTGGATGGAAATTCTCCCTATTGAAAAGCTTTTCTTAGAATATGTTCTGCATACAACAGGTAGGGTGAAGGGATTCAGCCTTGTCTGACCCCTTTGCCAATTGGGAACCATCTGTTTCTCCATGTTCTGTTCTGACCATAGTCTATTGTCCTGGGTATAGATTTCTCATCATGATTATGAGATGTGTTGGCACTTCCATGTCTTTAAGGGCATTCCATAGCCTTTCATGATCTATGCAACTGAAAGCTTTTCTATAGTCTATAAAGCACATGCTGATTTTCTTTTGAAATTCCCTGATGCGCTCCACTATCCATCATATATTTGCAATATGGTCTCTAGTGCCTTTATCTTTCCTGAACCCTGCTTGGACGTCTGGTATTTTTCTCTCCATATATGGTTGAAGTCAATATTGCACAATTTTGAGCATAATTTTGCCTGTGTGGAGATCAGTGCTATGGTCCTATAATTGCCGCAGTCTTTTATATCTCCTTTATTGTTGCTGGGGATGTATATTGTCCACTTCCAATCTATTGGCCAATGTTTTGTTTTCCATATCTGTTGACATATACTGGTAAACACTAGAGTTTATTCTGTCAATGTGGATTTCAGCATTCAATTAGGATAACATCTGTTCCTGTTATTTGTTTTTCATCATTTTTCTTATTGCAGATTCCCCTTCGCTTTTTAGAATTTGTGGTTCATCTTCATATGGCTCTTAATTCCATGTGTCCTTCATGTTGCCATCTCTTTTGTAACTCTTCTGTGTATTGCATCCAATGTCTTTTTATTCCTTCCTAGTCTTGATTTGTGTTGTTTTTATTGTCATAGAGTGTCTTGGTTTGAATTTTCCTGTGATGTTCCAGATATTGTGAAATAGATCTCTTGTTCTTCTCTTTTTGTTGTCTTCTATTTCTCTACATTGGTCATTGTAGTAGTTTTCTTTATCTTTCTGCACTAGATATTGTACTGCTGCATTCATTGTTCTTAGTTTGTTTCTATCCCTCTCTTGTTTTTCTTCGCTTCTTTTCATTATTGCTTGTGGTGTTCTATCTGTCATCCTGATAGACTACAAAAATAAAACATAAAGTAAACTGACAAGCACATATAATCAAAATATAGAGCATTATAAAACAATATTGAACTAAAATTCCCATTGCTTTTAAAAACAAGAGAGCTTTTCACTGAGATTTAAAAATCCTTGGCTGAACCAAGGAAGATGAAACCTTTGCTCAGGTGAGAACTTGAAGCTATAGTTCCTAGAATGTCCATCTCAAACAGGGGCTAAAAGCCAGGTGGAAGCTAGGTTGTGTAGGGTAAAACATGGAGCTTGTCCTGAATCCTAGAAGGCTAGGGTGACTAATGAAGAGATTAATAGTGGGGTAACGTGATCAAATGATAGGCCAAAAAGACAATCTTAGAAGCAGAAAGTGGAATTGCAACCAGGGGACTAAGGTTAAATAATGGAAAACTAGTTATAAGATTACAATAGTCTAGACTAGAGCAGGAAATGGCCAAGGCATGAACTATGGTCTTAGCAGAAGAAGCAGAAAGAAAAGGTCTGATTTTGCAATGTTATAAAGAAAAAAGTGACATTACTCTGCTACAGCTTCTGTGTGAGGAACAAATGACAATAAAGAGTCAAAAAATAAAGCCAAGACTACATGTTTCCTTCACAGGATAAATGGGAACATTATGAACAGTGACAGAAAATATATGCTGTAAATAAGGTTTTGGAGGAGAAATAAGTAGTTCCATCTTTGCCATTTCAGGTTTTAGAGAAAGATGGAACATCCCTACTGAGTTAGTTGAAAAACATCAGATATCAGAGGAGTTATGGAGTGGAAAAATATAAGCCCTAACCTATAACCCTAGTACATTTTGCATAAAATAAGATGTCTAGTTTCCAAACTTTCTAGTTCTGAACAGAACAGGAATTCTGGGCTGGAATCCTGTTGGCAACCTGTACTGGAGTAACCTGGGATTGCCATGGAGTATGTCATTTTGGGGATGTTGACAAAGGAATATTGAAAACTGCCTTGTCCTACACTGTGTGTGCATCCCCACAGCCCTTTAGTGCAGGAAGCATCAGGAGAAGACAGCAGATGTCCAGCACATGGAGGCTGATTTGAGGGAGGAGGGGCTAACTCCATGAATCTATGCTGATAGTGTCTTATACTCCACTGCAATTCCCCTGCTGTGCACACTACCTATAGCTTTTTTCAAAGGTAACGATTGATGTTGCTTCTAATGCAACAAATTCATTTTTACCAGGAAATGCTAATAATAACACACTGATGCTTTTGAGAAATTTATTTTTTTAAAAAAATAATAATACCATATATACTCATCTATAAGTCTAAAAATGTATGCCGAAAAATTGACCTCAAAATCCTAGGTCAACTTATTTACGGGTCAGTCTGGTTATGTGATAGTAGCTTTTTCAGATTTTCCCATGCAGTTTCTTTCTGTCCTGAACCAAACAAACAGAGTCCTTGGTTACTGATTGATTGCCTGTCCACATACTTTGCTGTTTTGGGAGTGAAAGCTGAAACAATCAAGCCTCATATTGATTGCTGCTTCCCTCTTGCCACTGGCATACATGCCTCCAAATTTTCCACATGACCTATCCATGGGTCATGTCAAAATCCATAATTTTGGCCCCAAAACTTGCCCTTGACTTAAACAAGAGGTCGACTTATAGTCAAGTATATACAGTACTTCAAGCTCTGTTACAAGCACAAATAGCATACTGTTATATCACTGTGGACTGATGCTGGCAGTCAGATCAGGTATTATTCATTTTTAAGTACACAATTGCACACTGAATTTTGTTATATTTCCTTATTGTTGGTGCAACTGTACCATTTTAGCTTTTGTGTCTTGTAGAAAACCATTACAAAATGAATCTAACTTTCTTTTTATCCCTCTTTTGGTCCATAGATGACTTTTCCTCAGAGTATTGTGCATTTTGCTTTCCACCTTAAAGTGTTTTCAGTTACACTGTATCATTCTTCTTGGCACTTTTTTCATAGGTCTTCTGCTTTGAGAGTTATAAAAGGTTGTCATCTGGGTTGCATTCATTTCCTTTCCAACTAAAACTGCTTTTTCTGTTCCACGGGCACCCTTGTCATTTGAACTTCTTGACGCTGGCAGTCAGGCCAGGTATTCTTAATTTCCTTGCATTGTTCTGATTGTAAATTACATAACCTATTTGCTTTTCTATATCAGAACAAAAAACTTTCCAACCCAAAAATCAAAATAATTTCAGTTGAGCCTTTATGCAGTGCTGCTTTATAAATCTAAAAGTAGGCAGTTGATTCATCAATAGAGCTCAAAAACAAAGTATGACATCCATAACTTTACCAGTTGTTTGTCATTCTGGGAAATTCAAGCATCTAAGCACATCTACCAAAGAAAGAAAGAAATGCTGTTGGAAAACTATGGAGGCAGTGACTGTATTTTTCTCTATTTTTGCAACTAAGGGAAAAATCTGAATCCTTATATTTTGTAGAATACATGGGAATTCTGTGTGTGTGTGTGTGTGTGTGTGTGTGTGTGTGTGTGTGTTGGATTTCTAGTCCACCTTTCTCCCAAAATGGGATTCAAGGCTCCTTGAACATGAAGAGCAACTATGAAGAATGAGTTCATAATCTCATCTACATACATGAAAGCATACATTCCATCATACAGCAGTGATGGAATCCCACTGGGTGACTTTGGGCAATAATATACCTCCAGCCTTAGAGGACATCAATGGAAAACCTCCTCTGAACAAATTATGTCAAGAAAACTCTTGTTATAAAGTTGCCATAATCCAGAGCTGAATTGAAGACAGAAAGCAACACAAAAACATTTCCAAGGTCCAAGACCCAAGGTTATAGCAAACTAAAACCAATATATTATTTAAAGAAAACAGGTGAAAGGTCCATAAAGGTCCTTAAAAGTATGTGCATACAGAAGTACAGTACATGTAAGTCCAATTCAGTAGGCAAGAAGTTTCATTTGAATTCATTTGAATTCAGATGAAATTTAGAAATGAAGATATGTGTGTGTGTGTGTGTGTGTATATATATTGCCATCAAACTAGTTTCAAAGAACAACAAGGATTTTTATATCTTTGTCACAGCAGAGAACAAAGTTAAATTACACATATTAGCCATCTTCAAAGAATTCACTGCCAGAATATATGAGAGGGCAGAAGATAGAATATGCATCATGCTTGAGTCAGCTAGCACCTATTATTTTACAGGGATTCTTACAAATAATACTGTCATCATCATCATCATCATCATCATCATCATCATCATCATCATCATCATCATCATCCCACCTCTTCCACAGAACAAGGCAGAATGGATGAACTTCGGATAAAGCCAGTTGCATCACTAGGGTTGGCGTCACCTGTGTGGTAATGCCATGGTCTCACCCCCCGCCATTGACCTCCATTTCACACCATAAAAAATCCTTAGTAATGCTTTTTTGCACTAATGTTACTCATAAATCATAATTTCCGTGTACCACTGAATGTAGTTGTGACATAAACAACTAGCAAAATTAAAATTATACCTTCAAATTACACTATCATATGCACAACCTAAATGTATTTACATATACAGAGTGAGGTTTGGTTAAAATGTGATGTTTTTAAAGAAAATTGAGAAAGAATACAAAATTTTAAATTTTTCAATTTTTAAGTTTTTTAAAAAATGATTTTTTTGAATTTTGAAAATTTATTTTAAAAAATTCTGGGGCCTCTCAGAATTTCTCTCAGACTGAGAAGATCATCTGCTGAGACCTCCAGAGGAGCCCAGGGGATTTCAGCAGAAAATGTCATTGGTCATAGCTAGATACTTCTCCGATCCCTCCCGCACTCTCCACCGGTAATGAAATGCCTCAGGGGAGCTGTTGCAGTACACTGGTGAGTCCTGAGGCTGGTGATGGAGCCATAGGCCTGTTACAAACTGCCAAAATAAAGCTGCTTCGAGTCACAGTGGAGGTATGGTGTTTCAATGATGCATGCGTCCTAATAGTCCAGAAGTCGCACCAAAGGAACGCTCCAGACTGGAGCGTAGCTTTGGTGTGGCTTCTGGACTCTTAGGACGCATGCATCATTGAAACACCATACCTCCAAAGTGACTCGAAGCAGCTTTATTTTGGCTGTCTGTAACAGGCCATAGTAGAACTCTTATACTACACCCAGCCATGTAAGATCTTGGTCACTGGGAGGTGCAATCCAACATATGTGGTGTGTACCAAATTGAGAAGGAATAATTAAAGGTTACAATGTCATAAATATTAAGAAGAAATCGTAGAAAAGAAGCATAGCAAATGGTGAAAGAAGTAATAATTTGGCATCTATAACTTTATAGTCACAGTCTATCACAATTCAACAAACTGTGTGTTTCTTCCTTGCTACTGAATATGCACAGTAGAAACTTCCTACTTGTTGACTAACAGTTCTGATTAACTAAATGGACATCAAGACTGTGGACATTTATATCCAATAAATAATGCACTTAGATATCTGCCTTTCACGAGAACAAGTTGCATTTGTCTATAAAGCCTAGTAATTACCACAACCCCCAAAGCCTTGGTAGACATTTTTGCACATCACTTGTTGCATTATCCTTTTAACTGGAGATTCCAGGCATTGAATCTAAGACCTTATGTATGCAAGGCATGTGCTCTCCCACTGAGCTATGGATGCAGCCTATTGAAGGCACAGTTATAATGTAGATGCCTGGTTGTATAAATTGGTACCTGCTTTCAAGAAAAGCCCATTCTACCACAGCATTTTTCCTAACTTTGGTTGAAATGCGCTAAATCCAGTATCCACTGCTCAAGATGTTCTATATGTGTTCTTTATATCCAGCAAAGTATCTGCAAAGATATACCATATTCTGTTAAAATCAATTATGTGTATCCACAATCAGGCTCAAAGGAATCAGTAGGTTGGGATATATATGACATTCTTTACTGGCAGTGATGATGCAAGTGGAATTAGGGATTTAAAATCCATTTAACTCTTAGAATAAACTGCTCTGTTTAACCTTGAAAAGTTGCTTGCATTTTTTTTCAAGGCCTCTGTTTGCTTTCAGGAATTTATCTTCAGTTTAGCTTTAATCCATTTTATATCTCCTACTTCATCTTTCCAATCTGTAAAGCAGAAGCATCAATTGGTCTGCACATGCTACTTTCTCAAAGCCTTCAATTTATAAACACAGATAAAATATTTGGACTGAAAACAAAACTGAGTTAGGGATATACAGTGCACCCATGTTATACGCGGGCACGTTATATGCAAACTTGAGTGTATGCGTTCAAGCCGTGGGGAGTGTGCGGGGTGCAAGGGGCAGTGCATCCCATTCAAATGAATAGGGTGCACACCCGTGGTGCCCCGCGTGCTCCCGCACCGCCATGCTGCCGCACACATGAGCCCCATTCAAGTGAATGGGGCTCAAACATATGTGGAATTAGCCTTACGTGGGGGGTCCGGAACGGATCCCCCACGTAAGGCAAGGGTCCACTGTAATTACCATCAAAATTTTACACATAAAAAATTAAACACAATCAAGGAAAAATTATTGAATATTAAGTAAATATTTCACGTAAGATGCTCAAAAAAGTAACATTCTTTTCCATTAAGTGATATTCTTCTCTTCAGTTACTTAGTATATGAACTAGACACATAATACCCAGAGCTTTAAAAGCTCCTTTCTGCCCCACATGGAGGCCACAGCAACCAAAAGGGGCAGCCTCTGGGAGCCCTAAAAAGAACCCACTCCTGGCGTGTTCTTTTGAAGGCACGCACTGGGGGTCCTTGGCGCCTTTGTACACAACAATGATGTCCATATGGTGACATGCTGTTTGGACACTGCACCAGCAGCCCCTGTGTGGCGTGGTAGGGCTCAGGAGTGTGCGGACGCTCCACTCTCTCGAGCCCTAAAATTGGCCCCAGTCTGTACTTTGCGCCAGTCTGTACCAGGCCTTATTCAAACTATAATACAGTTATAAACTTAACCAAATTAGTTTGTTACAGTTATTTTTTTAAAAAAATAGCAAAGTAATTTACTTACCAGTTTTCCACAAATTATAAAATATTGACACAATACAGCCTGCATCTAGCACAACCTGAACCATCACCTCAACTATGTCATATTCCTTCTCAATCATTTAATGACAAAAGTAATTAAAGAGTCAGAGTTTAACCACAAATGAGTTAGGTTATCTCTGATTACATTCTACATATAATGTAATGTAGTTATACCCTCATTACAGGATAAAATAATTAATTGCAAGTAAGTAGGCATCTGTACCACTGGGTGATTTTGGGCAAGTCACACTATCTCAGTCCCAGAAGATGGTAATGGCAAACCTCCTTGGAACAAATCTTGCCAAGAAAACCCAATAAGTTGTTACAGGTTTCACTTGTTTTTCTTCACTTATTATGTTATAAGAAATATTTGGAGAATTGATCATTACATTATGACCCATGAAGTAACAAGCATTAAGAGCTTGGATGTAACTAGTTACAGATACATTTGTTGTTGTGTGCCTTCAAGTCGTTTCTGACTTGTGGTAACCCTAAGGAGCATGGGCCCCCTCTCAGAATTGCTTCAGTGATTCGAGTTTATTGGGAACCAGGGATGTTTGAACCGGTTCAAACCAATTTGCGATCCGGTTCAAAAGGTAGTGGGAATGATGATCTCCCTCTTAGTGGGACATAGAGGTGTGAGCATTTCCCTCTTTTTCATCTAAAGCTTTGAGGGGGATTGGCACTCTAGCATACACTGAACCTGGGCCCATTTTGCCTGTTAAAGATAAGCATTTGAACTTGCCATATATAAAATATTGTTTGTACATCTTAACTAGATAATTAGGTCATAGGTAGATCTTAGTGCACAATGTATCTATTTTAAACAATATTCAAAATACATATTTTCATGCTGTGTTGACTTGTAGTAGGGTATGTCACAGATTGGCAAAGTGCTTCTTTTGTGGCATTTCAATGAAAGCAGAGGCAAGCTTAAAGAAAACACATCTTTCCTGCACTGAAAAATATCAAAACACCATAGCTCATCATGTTGCTTTCTCATAAAAATGGTCAGAAATACTGTCTTCCTGAGCTTATAAAATATTTTATATTGCTACTGAAAATACTAAGTTGTGTTAGTGCCTCTGTGTGGCATTCTTGTTGTAAACTGTTTAAACTTGGCAATAATGCACCATAACATTTATTGTACAGAGGTGAACTTATAATACAGACGTTACTGTATGTTTAGTAAGGTTTTCAAGAATAAAATCAGACATATTATTAAAGTCTGTAGATGCCATCAGCTAGGTACTAATAGGGAGAGGGTACATTAAGGGCAACTGAACACAAATATTCTATTGAATATTGTTTTTACAGAATAAATATTTGAAAACTGTGTAGTAACATTATTCGTTTGTTTGTTTGTTTGTTTGTTTGTTTAAAAAGGCATTATGGATGTAGCAGCAAATTAACGTTTCCTGGCCTAATGCTTACCTGGAAAACTTAGCAAAATAATTGGTAGAAACACTTGAAATATTTAAGAAAAAGCCTCATAAAAGAAGAATCAATGCGGTTTCTGTAAATCGCTTATTAACCTGCATTACCAGTTTTTTATTGGTTTTTTTTTTAGCAAACCACAGAAATACCTGGCAGTAACATAAAACAGTTCATAAACTGAATGATCTCTGTCCTGCTTCATGTACTTTGCATGGAACTAAAACTAAATAAATCTGAGGTCATGAAATCAGATCATTGTGTTGGAGAAGATAATAAATGCAACCAAATAAATGCGAAACAAGCTGTTTTTTATTAGAATCATTCAGTTGCATGCATCTCTTTTTAGTACAACATGTGCAATAGGAAAGTCCACCCTAAAACGGAGGTATTTAATAGTCAATGAAAATGGGACTAGATCTGAATTCCATAGTGGCCAATTCAACTTAACTCGTGTTTACATTGCATCATTATGATGCATATTTCTTAACTTCTATGAACATTCATAATTGTATAAAAGTAAGTATACAGTGCACCAAGTTGTCATTTGTCAACAGTCTCATTATTTTAATAGTTCTGTCCTGATTTGCACATTGATTTGCAGATCTGTGTAGTCACTTTATTCCTGATGCTTATTAACTGGCAATAGCTCATGTAAAAGGCCTCCAATGAAAAATAGAATTTTTGAAAAAAATGTTCAGGTGAGATGAAAGTTTTGCATGTGATGTCCAATTTATGTAAAAGATAAACATATAAGGCGCGCTACAGACACGCCGAAGGGGTGTATTAGGGTTAGGAAAGGGCGTAGTAGGGTTGAGAAGGGGCGTCACTTCCGGACGCCCCTCAACCCTAGTACGGACCGAGTCCGTACAAAACGGGGGTGCCCGTCCACACGGGGGCCACCATCTTGATGTAGCGGACGCATGATGCCATGAGTGCGCCATTGCCGCCTCACGGCATCATAACCGCGCCGCAAAGAGAAGCGCCGTTTTGGGGCTTCTTTTTGCAGCGCAGAGGAGCCATGCGGTTTGTTTGCTGGGGCTCCTCTGCGATGCAAATGATGGCGGCGGCAGACCGCCCATTTTGGGCGGTCTGTAACGCACCTATGTTAAAATAATAACAATGCAGGGGAAAAAACACAGAAGGATAACATGCACATATGTTCCATATTTTTATACAACTTCACCACCCTGGAAATATTTAATTTTGTCTGGTTTGGGACTATAAACAAGGTCAAACCTGATTAGTACTTCCACCAGTGAACATGAGGGATCTCTAGGTAAAACTCTAACTCCCAACATCCCCTGCCATTGTCTATCTTGGGCAGGACTACTGTGACTTGCACCTACAGGTGCACCTAGAGGAGCTTCTCTCCTTACTGTGGAGGGAGGTTAACAGAATAGCTCAAGTAAAACTGTGGCTGTTGTCATGCCTAAAGTACACAAGCTATTACTGTAGCCACTTTCTAGTTCCAGATTGTATCCCTGGGTGTTATCAAACAATCTCCAGACAGACATACTATTTCTAAGATAACAGCGATCTGATGCTATGCACCAAGAGGGAACAGGAACACCCAACTTCTTATTTACAATTAAAACTATAAAACAGACTCTGAGACACCTGAACAGTAAGGCATGGTTTTTTGCTGTTCTTATGATGCATCCTTGGATTTGTTGCACTAAAGCAAAGATATGGTAGATATCATATGCCCCTAGTGTGACATTTTGAGGCATTCAGTAAAAATTGGTTCCCAGATTTTCTTGGTGGGTTCTTAGGCATGTGGAAAAAAAAGTTTATGAATTGGGGTCTTAGGTGGCCCAAGGGTTACATACTGAGATAGAGAAAAGAAATTGAGGGAGGGACAGAATACAGATTGAGCAGCAAGAAGAGAGTTATTTGAGAAAAGTTATTTTACTTCTCGACCTCTTCCTCTCCCCTTGCCCAGTAAGTGCCAGGAGAGGAATAATTGAATTTAAATTGATTGGCCACAGGTTCAGGAGGGAAAATAGTGTATGGAATTACCACATGATGATGTGATGATCACTTACATAAATGGTTTTAGAGATCAGATAAATTCATAGAGGAAAGGTCCATTGGCAACTATTAGCTGTGAAAGCAAGAAATGCTTCTTCCATATTCAGGGGAAATATCCTGCTGATACTTGAATGCTTGGAGACAAACAAGGGATGCCTGTTATTATCTTGCCTTGCCTATGAGTTTCCCAAGGGCATGTGGATGATGGACACAGAGTGCTAAATGGACTTCTGATCTGACCTCAGCATCACCCTGCTTATACTTTTACAATTCCTCTCCAAACATACAGCCTAGCTTAACAACAATGATATCATTTTGCAGTTGTATAGTATTTTGATTGTTTCAACTGCATTCATTCTTTATTCTACTGGCCTTTATTAACTGAATCTTTAACAGACTACAAGGCAGCAAGTGCAGCAGCAGTAGAAGACACAGGAATTTTGAATTTATGCTGGCATTACACCTCTAATTCATTATTAATACTGCACACTGCCATGTGTTCCTAGGGTAACCTGTATGCAGATGAGTGGCAAGGTAGTAGCAGGTCTTAGTGCTGATCTCAATAACATTCCCAATAAGAGTGTGCATTACCCCAAAAAAGTGGGTAAGTGGTTTTGTGACAACACTCCAATGGTAAATTGTAAATTATGAAATATCCTGATGCTTCTTATTCCAACTCATTCATCTTTCATCTAACAGCCCCTTAAATTCCAACTCATAGCACAGCATTAGATATGTATGTGTAGGGTGTAGGACAGGGGTGAGGTTAAGGATGATGGTGGAAGAGGGATCTTGTAGCACCTTTGAGACATAGGCCCAGAACAGATGGGCCAAAAGTAGTAGCTTCTGACCACTTTTGCATGTGTGGTGTTCAAATGACGCACACCTCCAGCACATCCACATGCACACATGTGGGTAGGGAACTGTCTGTTATCCCCTCTATTGTAAACCGCTCGGATTCCCAGTGATTGGGCGGTATATAAATAAAACCTATTATTATTATTATTATTATTATTATTATTATTATTATTATCCCAAAGCTGTGCTGATGCCATAGCCAGTCCTTTGGAATAGAGCAAAGAGAAGCTGTAATAATCCGGCTCCTGGCAGCATTGGTTGGGTACTGTGGCTATGGCCTGCTTTTGGAGTGGGCCATGCAGATGGCACAGTCCCAATCCACTTGTGCCTGGAGGAGACACAGGCCAATCCTTCATGCCTGTCTGCATTGGCCCTGATAGAAAGAAAGCATTTGGTAGCATAAGCTTTCATAGACTTAAGGGCCTGAACAGACAGGCCAAAATAAAGCTGCTTTGGGTCACTTTGAAGGTATGCTGTTTAAATGACACACGCATCTTAAGAGGCCAGAAGCTACACCAAAGCTGCGCTCCAGTTCTTAGGACTGGAGAATAGCTTTAGCATGGCTTCCGGCCTCTTAGGATGCAGGCAGCATTTAAACAGCATACCTTCAAAGTGACCTGAAGCAGCTTTATTTTGGCCTGTCTGTTCAGACCTTTAAATCTACTTTCTCACATGTAGTTTCAAAGGTACTACATGATCCTTTTGCATACTGTGTCTGGTAATAATGAAAATCTGATTTAGCTCCTCCACATCCCCCTCCACCTGATCTGTCTTCCCCATGCCTCCTGCCACCTGCTCTCACTCCCCTGCCCCCCCCCCCGCATCTGAATGGTCTTCCCTGTGCTCCTGTCACCTGATCTCACTCCCCCATCCCCTCCATCTGATCTGTCTTCCTTGCACCGCTCACCACTGATCTTGCTGCCTCCCTGTTGGAAGATTTTTGCATTCTCTTTCCCCTCCTTACATAGATAAGGATTTCTTGCATACAAATTCCCCCCCCACACACACACACACACACACATTCAAACTAACCATGCGATTGGGTGACTCCCTCTTTGGGACTAACAGACATTCTCTCAAATATTTTCAACTGAGCTGTTGTGTTTCCATCTTCCTGCTCTCTCAACCTTTTACTACTTAGATTAGGCTATAGCTTCTATGTAAATATAGATTAAAGCCATTAGTAAACCTTTGTTTTTAAGCTACAAACTACGTGTTTGTTATTTTTCAGTCACACTCAGTTCTTAGGGAAGTACAGTTAGACAAAAGCACATTTCTGCCACTCTGCTGTTTTAAAGCCAGGCTAACAGGCTTGGCTTTGATGTTGTGATATTTAAATGTTTTTGTTTCCTTATGAAGGCTGAAGCCTTAGGAAACTTAAATTATCCCACACTCCCACACTCCAGTGCCTGATCTATCTCCCTCTGCTCCTCCTATCTGCTCCTCCTCACCACCTGATCTTGTTTTGCCCCTCCTTCTCACCACTGATCTCATTCTCTACCCCCACCCCACCCTGCTCATGCTCTAATAACTGGGAGGTGGTGCGGCAGTGAAGATCCTAGTGCACCATAAAGTGCAGCACCGTTGATATGGAGGTGATATAAAGATTGCATCAATACCACTAAGTTTCTGTGTGCTCCAGAAACATGATTGTTGCGCTATAAAAGCCTCACGTGATAATCTTTTTTACTGTTTTCAGGTTACCTCTGAATATTCAGGTTGTCAAGAATTTGGAGCTGTACCTAAGAGAAGCCCTGGGGCTTATAGCTGCAGGTGTCTGTTGCTGATCTTCTGACTGAGTTAGAAATTGCTGTGGATTCTGCCTGAAGAAGAGCTTTGTTGTGCTGGATCAGTTCCATAATGTGATCATGCACCCTGCTATTGCAATACACTGCTTGGTAGCTTGGATACTGTGAGGCAAGATCAGTGTGCACTAATAACATTTGTGAGTTGGGAATTTACTTTACATTACTTATAGTTTTTGGTATGTTATTTCTTACTCCTATAGTTTTGCTTTGTACTTTGAGCCAGGATTGGATTGCACTCTGGAAACATTATAAGTAATGCTAATGAAGCAAGATTCTAATGGTGTGGGAAATGTGTGGCCCTCAAGATGCTGTTGGACTACAACTTCCATCAATTTTAGCCACACAGCCAATGATAAGGGTTGTGGAAGTTGTAGTCCAACAACATCTAGGACCTTATCACATACACTTTTGCCCCTGATATGGGCACAGGCAGGGGATGCGTGAAAACACATTTTATCGCATGTCATACTATCCTCAAGGTGGCCCCATGCCATCGCCCAGCACTAAGCCATCCCTGATCAGGGCTCAAGTGCATAAATTTTGAAAGACAGAAGCTTCTGGTTGAGCATAACAGACATGGCTAACTGAGCCCTGACCAGGTACAGCTTAGTGCCGGGCAATGGAATGGGGCTGCCTTGAGGACAGTATGGCATGCAATAAAATACATTTTCACTTGGCCATGCACATTCCCTGCCCATGCCCAGATCGGTGGCAAAAGTGTGTGCGATAATGTCCCTAGAGGGCCACAAGCTTTCCATCCCACCCTATGACATGTCTGCATATTAAGAGTTGTAGCAGCTTCTTCCTCTAAATCCCCTAAATCACTGAAATACAGTTTTCCCCAGGTTTTTCCAGTTTCTTCCATTTATTAATTTAGTTTCAGACTACAGAATGACATTTTTCACATGGCAAGCTCAAATTCATTTTCAAAAGATAAATAGAACCCAAAAAGAAGAAAAGGGGATGCCCAGTTTATGTAAGGTAGAACACAGAACAAGGGCATAAACTAAATCTGCTGAAATATAGGCAGCTAAATGTTAGATTTGAAACTGCATCTATGAATAGATGGTGTGCTGACAACCCTGGAGGTCTACACCATGTATTGATTCACAGCACTAGTACGGCACAAGGAGAGGAGCAGCTGCAGTGCACAATTCCACATGGACTGCAGGGTTCATGTAAGATGCATTAGCTTCTCTCCAGGAGGAGTACTCCACCATTGTTATCTGCCAGTATGGCAATTTTTTGATTTTGCCAACAGCAGTACTAAAACTGGCAAAGCAGATTGGATAAGAAAGGCTGCAAGAGAGGGAATTTTTTATTTACAATATAATAAGATGTCAAACACTGTTATTCCTTTTGTTTAAACCTATGTAAATATATATGCTAGTAATCTAGTTTTAATGTTTTTAATTATTTCATATTGTTTATGTTTTTAATATGGCATTTTTTAATTGTGTTTTAATTTTATTGCTTTTTTTTTTAGCCAATTTTGTTTCATTGCTTGTAAGCTGCCTTGGAGCCTCCACTGGGAGAATTGATCCAAATACTCTGATACTTCATACAATACCAAGTATCTGCAATAATTAATTCTTTGGGCCAAGTAATATTTAGGATTTGTAATCCAGAATTCCACTGATTAGGTCTTCAAGTAGTAGGTTAGTGGGACGTGGGGGGGGGGGGATACTTGTTCTATCAACACATAATGGAACTGGAGGTGTAAAACCTCATGAATTACATAGGATTTTCTTAGGCAAGGAATACTCAGAGGTGGCTTTGCCAGTTCCTCCCTCTGAAATATAGACTAAAGCACCCAGTATTCATTGATGTTCTCCCATGCAAGTATTAACCAGGGTTAACCCTGTTCAGATGGGATCTGGAGTCTTTAGGTATTTAGGCCATGATAGAATACCACTTGTAGTATTTGATTAGTAGAGACTTAATTGTGCTTTAAATGAAGGGCTGCAAATGCTATCCATCAGGCATTGTACAGTTATTTTGTCTTTTACACTTTTTTCCCTCGTTAAAAAAAGAGGGAAGAAATGATGTGAAAACACAGGAATCTTACCAATGGAACACAATGCCATCTGTTCTCCTGGAAAATCCTACTGGAATCCTCTTGAGATTGTATGTTGCAACTCAGTGGCTGATGACTGGTCACGAGACGGTACCAAGAAAATTTCATTCTGTCATTGCCAGAAAGATACCTGAACCTCATATAGAATTTTAGTTGAACTTTATACTCCACCAGCTTCATACAGGGTCTTGGCCTCTATGTTGAAGACAGAGCATATGCAGGATAAAAATCACATCTGGAAACATCCTACAACTTATTATTTGGGTTTGTTCAAAAAATTACAAATCGAGTATAACTGACACCCAACATTTAGACAGATAGCATTATACTCCATAAAACATGGTTAGAAAGACCCCTCTGGAATCCCAAAGCGAAAAAAATTAAAAGAAATCATCACCCCCTGTCCTCTGTTCGTATTGAAGAATTGTGCTCTAGGGAACTACAATTTCCAAGATTTCTCAAATGGCATAATAAGTGAAGCTGTGCCACTAATGCTGGCTGAAATTCCGGGAGTGGTTCAGAAATAATTCTTTGAAGTCTGCTCCTAGCACCTGCTCCTCAATGCTTTCCTGGACTTGCAATATCAGCTCACCTGTACTTTTTACACTTCAATTTGTCCTCAAACTATGTCTCTGGCTTTGTGATTCTTAAACTAGAGGGCATGGTGGGGAGCACTGTCCCTTTCCACACCCATATTATATCACCCTTAGCTAAATGAAAGATATGCCTCTTACCACAACATTTTCTTACATTCAAAACACTCAAGGACATTGCAGCTGTTACTTTGCTATTTTGAAGAATTAGCAATATCCCCAATGAAAGAAAGTCTAGCCAGTATTTATAATATTAATACATATTTATTTTTCTATTTTGACTCCTTTTGAGTGAACGATCAGTGTATTTGCAAATACATGTTCCCCCATGGGCCAAGCCTGGTGCTGACAAAAGTTGTCTTTTGGATTGGTTCTGTTTTCATATTCATTCCCAATGTAAAGCTGATTTTCAGTTTAGTGTAAAAAAAAATCCCCCATCAAATTATGCTGGCAATGTTAGCAGGTTCAGTAAGACAAATTGAAGGTCAAAAAAATCCACACTGCCCTCGTCATTAATCATCATGAAGTTTCAGTATTTTCCCCTATGCATGGGAAATTAGTACTCAGATAAATAAAATCTCTGGTTTCACCTATACACTATGGAATTTTATAAAACACAATGGAAGGTGGTATTTTGACACCCTCCCCCCCAAAAAAAAGATGTTGACACCTCTGTTACTATGTTACCCTTCTCCTGATAGGTCCATCATCTTTATACATTCTGAAATTTTTTCCCCTTAGAAACAGAGGCAAAAATTAGGAGGCACAAAAGCTCATTTGGTCCATTTCCCTCCACTGCTACTTGAGTCCGCCACAAAAATATCCACCACCAATGTTTCCTCTTGAATCCACCTTTTTAATCTAGATTATAGTGAACAGAAGGTACTGTTGAAATAGAAAGAGCAACATATCAGATGTATTCAGAAAGTTTGGGAAGAGTTAAATTATTTGCTAGGAGGGTGCAGAGTTTATATGGCAGAGCCAGGGCGTTTCTCTCTGGATTGGGTTTCCTATGTAATAATAATTATTATTTATTTATTTATATCCCACCCCTTTGAGGTCAGTTGGGGTGGCTAACAGCAATAAAATACAATACATCAAAAATCTACTTCCCTCCCCCCCTTAAAAGTTAATTAAATCAATTATAATTAAAACCAACAAATTAAAACAACATCAACAGATACACATTATTACAAAACAGAACAAAACGGAACAAAACAGAAAACTACGGTAGCATTCTACTTAAATTTGAAAGGGAGGACCTTGGGGACTCTCATGGGAAGAGGAGGCCGGGGTTATCTATCCTGGAAAGGCCTGCCGGAAGAGATCCGTCTTGACAGCCTTTTTAAAGCTGTCTAAAGATGTCAGTTGACGGATCTCGTCCAGCAGGTCGTTCCATAATCTGGGGGCGACAACAGAAAAAGCCCTCTGGGTGTAGCCGAAAGCTTAGATCTTTGAAGCTGCAGCAAATTCCTCCCAGAAGACTGGAGTGTGCAGGGAGGATTATATGGGAGGAGGCGGTCCCTGAGATAGTTTGGACCCAAGCCATTTAGGGCTTTAAAGGTGATAACCAACACCTTGTACTGGGCCCGGAAACTAATAGGCAACCAGTGGAGAGGCTTTAATTCCGGAGTAATATGGTCTCTCCTCGATGTTCCTGACACTACTCTGGCCATGTTCTGCACTAATTGCAGTTTCCGAATCAAGCACATGTAGAGCGCATTACAGAAATCTAGATGTGAGGTTACCAGCTCGTGTACAACTGTCTCGAGTTCCCTTACTTCCAGAAAAGAGCACAGTTGGCGTATCAGCTGAAGCTGATAACAGGCGCTCTTGACTGTCACATTTACCTGATTTGTCATCAGGAGCGATGAGTCAAGGAGCACCCCTAGACTGCGAAGACAGTCACTAGAGGAGAGTGTGACCCCATCCAGGACTGGAGGTTGCAACCCAATTCTTGGTTTCGGGGCCGCTACCGTGAGCACCTCCGTCTTGTCCGGATTCAGTTTCAATCTGTTTTTCCTCATTCAGCCCATTACTGCCTGGCGACATTCATTGAGTGAGGAGATGCCATTAGAATTTGAGGCCGACAAACGAGACATGGAGAAATAGATCTGGGTGTCATCAGCGTACTGATAACACCCAGCTCCATAACTCCGAATAATTTCACCCAGCGGCTTCATATAGATGTTAAATAACATCGGGGACAGTATAGCACCCTGTGGAACCCCACAGGTGAGCTCCCTTTTACTGGAGCAACTGTCTTCGAGCAGCACCCTCTGGGACCTGCCCGAGAGGAAGGACCGGAACCATGTGAATAAGCATTCTTGTCTGTTCAGTGTTGTATATATGATTGTATCTTCATATAAGATTTATCTTGCCAAGGCTTCAGTTTTGATCTCAGTGATACTGCAGCCTTTTACTAAAATACACTGGTGTAGAATATTTTTTGTGTCACATAATTATAGAGTTAGGATTCCAACTGCCATGGGTGCCTTCTGTGAATATGAGGTTTGTAGTTTGGTGACATACTAGAGCTTTTTGGCTAAGACTTTCAAATCCCATTCCCTAAAGCACAAATCCCAAGATACCATAGGGTGTTGTCATGACAGTTCACAGTGCTATTATTGTGTAGCATGACAATACCCCTGAATAGCATCTAGTTCCAGTTGTCTCAAACAATATTGTCATTCTACACATTTTGTCAACAGTGCAATTATGTAGTCTTCCAGATACCATTGAACTGCTAGTCCCAACCGTCCTACATCAGCATAACCAATGTAGAGAAAGTTGGCAGTTCCAGCCCAACAACAGCTGGAGAGCAACACCAGCACTGCATATAGCTATGGCGAGTCACTTTTTGAGGATGAGCAGCTGATGACCCTGGACAAATATGTAATGGGTACTATTCCTTTGTATCTTTCCTTTGAGCAAGATCTGGGCTGAAACCCCACCTCCACCCACCACACATGAACATTCATTCCCTGAAGTGAAGCATGCAAAGAGACAGTGAATGGAACAGGCATAGAGGCCACTGGAGATATGTCACTATACATGTGAATTAATAAATTAGTATGTACATATATTTCCAACTCTTATGTATCTCTTTCACTTTAAGTTCTCATTCATTTCCTCTTTTTTTGACAAAACATGGCCGGCAACCCTAATCTGAAGCTACAAAATCCACTGATTCTACTACCATCATTCTGCCGCTTATACACAGCAGGCCTCACTTCCACTGATAACTTGTGCTGATAACTGTTGTGCAGAATTATAGCCCAAGTGAACAATTACTATGACTAACAGCAGTCATAATAACATTCATACAACACACAAGATCTTTAATAGTTTAAAAGTAATTAGCTAATTAATCTCAACAATGGCCCTGTGTGACTGCTGAAGGATATTTAGAGACCAGCTCACCCACCAGCAGAATGTACTGCCTCCCTAAGGAGCTTCTACAACAGCTGTTCAACAACACTTGGCAGAACTATACAGCATTTCAGGTCTAATCCTGCAAGGAGAAAAGAATCTTAACTCATCAATGCTAGGAGTATGCGCCTGAATGCTCTTTAAAGACAAATTCACGAGCTCAGGAGAAATGTGTACTGCACAGAACAGAAGGCACAATCTAAAAAGAAGAATACTGAAAAGCAGTACAAAGAGTTGCTGAGATGCTAAATGACCATGATATCATTGGAGGGGAAACAGTGAGGTCAGTGATATGCCAAATTTGGGACTTTACCTGGCATCAGACTAACAACCAAATAGACACCAGGTAAACCACCTTGAGGAGAAAATATCCTAGGGCCTGAGCAGATGGACAGGATACCATGTGCCTCTAGTATCCTGCTCTTGGTTCCAACCTGGATCAGCCCCAGGCCAGCACAGTGATGGTTGGGTGTTCATATACCCATCTACCACCATGCCATGGATCCGCCATTATTGCATACCCCATCTTCTCAGAAGGGCTTTGCTATGGCCATACAGGTGGGAATGGGGCACCTGGCTAAACCCATGGGGCCAGGTGACACCTTTCAACATCAGAAACTGTAACTGAGACCTTCCAAGAAGACAGGATGACAGCAGCAGGTAAGTCTCATGACCAAGGTTCCCCAGAATTCTGTTCTTTGTAAAATGCATTGTTTTCTGTGCACATGTTAAATCTTATGCAAAAAAAGTTACTGAAATTTTTCATTATCACATGCAAGAATGAAATAAATGAAGATTTAAATCCCTAAAGGATCCTAGTATATAGTATTATTCTGAATATTGAGAAGATCCTGTAGTATTTGAGTGATCTAATATTCTAAGTATGGTTTTTCTTCTCTGTTTATTTCACAGCATGAACAAAGAGGCTGAACTGAATACAGTTCTAGCCGCTATTATGATAAATAAAATATTACCTAAACTGTAAATGTTTGACTTTGCAGCCAACATAATGCAGTCCTCTTAAAATGGTTGTATATGTAAATATGGTAGTTTTTTAAAAAAAAATAAATTCTAAAAGCAAGATTTTCATTAATAATTCAGATGGAGAAACTCACCTTACTCCTTATATTTGATGTCTGCAACGTGTCTACTTTTTCTCCTTAAAATAAGCATGTTTATCCAGTTACACTTGCATCTTTATAACATTTCACATTTCAGATAAAATATCCAGGGGAATTCACAAGGCAACTGCTTATTTCAGAGCTTGGGTGTTGCAAAGTACATAAAGTTGTGCTTGTGGGATGATTTGAACATGTAAAATTCTTTGCAGCTGCCTAATTTATCTATTATTTATTCTGAGTATTTATACTCTGTCCTTCAGCCAAAAATCTCCCAAGGCAGCTTACAAATCATTAATATGACACTTCCTGCCCTCAGGCTTACAATCTAAATAAGGCAGGACACATAAGGAAAAGGGGGTGGCAATGGAGAGGGGGAGGATTAAGTCTTGCATTTGCTGCCTTTTCTCTCCTTCTGCAGCCACAGTAGTGGCAGCTGGGATGGAGGGGAGGGCCTTTCATAATTCTGTGATGGCAATCATGTGGTCTCTCAGAAGTTATCTGACTACTAATAGAGTAGCACTCTATTCTGGTCAGGCCTCAACCTGGAATATTATGTCCATTTCTGGGCACCACAGTTCAAAAGGGATGTGGACAATCTGGAACGTGCCCAGAGGGGGGCGACTAAAACAGTGAAAGGTCTAGAAACCATGCCCTAAGAGGAGCAATTTAGGGATCTGGGAATTTTTAGTGCAGAGAAGAGAAGGTTAAGAGGTGATATAATAGCTCTGTTTAAATATTTGAAGAAATGTGATATTAAGGATGAAGCAAGCTTTATTTCTGATGCAGCAAAGACTAGGACATGGAACAATGGCATTGAGCTATGGCAGTTAAAGCAATGTCAAACTGGATTATTTCTGCATGCTGATGCGGCCATTGTAGTCCCAGTCTGGGTCAGGCCTTCTGCACCATTGTAGTTCTGCTGTCAAGATTTTGGTTCCATCATACTTTCCTTCCACTATAAACAGCAGTTTTGGAAGGTGAGGGCTACAGAAAATCCAACCCTCTCCCATCACTATTTATCTTCCTTTTCCCACCTTACACTTTAAAAACCATGGTATAACAGCATGATGTCATCAGTTTGTCACCAGATCTAGGGTTGTGAGGTTAGGTCTTTTCAAGGCCTGAAATTTCATTGCTAAGAACTGGGGTCAACCCCTTGTTATAGTTACTCAAAAAGATAAAGACTTGAAAAGAAATGCTAATGGTGTCTTTAAAATGTTGGGGAATATTAATTAGCTCAAAGACTTGCAAGAGGTTGGACAATTTGTGGTAAGATCTGTACACCTACAGTCAGCCCTCCATATTCATGGATTCTTTATCAATGGATTCAATCATCCACAGCTTGAAAATCTTTTTTAAAAATCCCAAAAGCAAAGCTTGGTTTTGTCATTTTATATAAAGGAAACCGCTTTAATTCCATTGTATTTAATGGCACTTGAGCATCCACATATTTTTTTATTCATGGGGGGGAGGCTATCCTGGAATGGATACCAAATGCCCACTGTATTTATACCAAGAACAACTGCAAAGAGACTCCAGTTTCAAATAACTAAGAGGTTTTTATTTAGAAATGTCCCAAAGGCGCATATTTTCACCCATACAAGAGCACAGCCAAACAACCAAGATTCACTCAAGACTACAGAAAGGAGAGGTTTGGAAAGTTTGGATAGAGACATTAAGGGATAAAATGTGGGAGAAATTACCAGTCCAGAAGAGAGATGTCCTAGAAGAGGGATGTCCAGAAGAGGGATGGCAAGGAACATTAATAAGGAATAAACACGGGGAAAAACATTGAACACACAGAAAACAGCCCAGGGAATGCCAAGAAAGAGTGATTAAAACAGATTAAAGAGATTACAGAGCACATTACAGATTAAAGAGTAGATGCACATGGAAAAATGAGCACCAGAAAATTTGAAATGGGTTTTTTTAATACCCACAAATCTTCTGTCAAGGCATATCTGTATACCCAAAACAGTATAGAAAAAATCTTAGATGTTTTTCCTGGGAGGGACATGTTAAGAAAAAAGCAACATGGGATATACAGTAAATGAAATAAAACATGTATGTGAGAGTCAGGGTGACTCAGCAGAAGCCAATTGAGAACCACACAGGTGTAAATGGTAATACAATTAACAAGTCCTGAATGCCAAGGACAAGAAATGTAAAGTGGATAATTGAACACACCTGACAATTGTTAAGTGGTCAAGGCTGAGATGATGAAATCATTAATTGTGGAATGAACCAAGAGAACCAATGAGAATGATGTACACGCCTACTGGGTGGAAACAGACAACAGTGTGTGGTACCATGCATTGACTATAATAATGACTATGCATCCCAATGTATTTTGTGGGTTGTAGTAGTGGGTAGTAGAGTATTGTTGTGTTGGATAGTTTTGGAGCTGTATATAGTAGAATAAAGTAGATCTTTTATATAAGACTACTGAGTTGTCTGGTGTCTTGGGTGAAGCTACAAGAGCCAGCTGGATCCTGAAGAAGGGTGAAGACTTCTGTGGAAGCAAGAGTGAGAAGGCTTGGAAAGTTTGTCGGGGTCTTCAGCCTATTCTCTGTAACTCTGCTAAGCTTTAACCACTGGCCAAAACTGGTCAGCGCGGTGCACAACCAGGTGGTGAGTTCAAGCCAGAGTTGAAGAGCTATAACTCCCATCATCCCTGACAGGACAAACTTTCTAGAAAACTTAAAGAGCTTTAGCATTAAAAAGTCAAAGAACTTTTAAGTCTGAAACAGAAAAGGGAAATTCAAAAAGGGGAAATAGGGTCTGATCTCTGGGGGATTTTGGGCTAGGGTGAGAGTAGCTGGCATCCAAGGCTAGGAACTGTGGGGCTAGTTTTGGGAATGCCAACATCACAGCTACACAAACATTTTCCAAAACGTTGCTCTCACTTTGAGATTCTTTTTTCTCACCCTGAGAACTGAGAAGAAAGGCCAGGTCCTGAGATTTAGGAACTCCCACAGGGTAAGAGACCATAGAAACCAATGCCTTACAAAATCATATGGCATCTTTCCACACTACGCAATTATAGCACTCTGATTCGACTTTAACTTCCATGGTTATAGTCTAGGGAAATCTGGTGTTTGCAGTTTAGAGAGACATATTGAGAATTCCAAAAAGCAAAATTTGCTTTTGCCATTACTAGTCTTTCACCAAATTACAAACACTAGGACTCCACAGGAAGCAACCATGAAGTTCAAGTGGAATCAGAGTGCTATTACTGTTTAGCGTACAAAGGCCTATAGTCCAGTGATGTGCCATCTTCATGTCTTGAATGCATTTGCCTGCTTTAATTCCACTTGAATTTTCTCTTATTCACCCATTTCTGCCTGTTTCCAGCCCATGAACTGTCAGCTGTTTCTATGTGCTATTTCCTTACTAGACCTCAGCGTCTGACTAGGATAACTCATTGTGGCAGGTGAAAAGGAAAGACCAATAGTGAAAAAAACGACATGACCTACTGAAAGAAGCCCATTAAGAAAAGGTCCAGGAAAGAGTCTTTCTGAGGTTGTCCTTGCCTTTTATTTTCCCTAAATTGCTTGGCCTAAACACCTGCACTCCATTTTGTGCTATTTGGTGTGATCTAAAATCCTTCAACACAAATCATGAGTTTAAAATAAAATATGTAAGAGAGGGAGGCTGGCCTGCTATCCTTCCAATACCTCATCCCTTCCACATTTCTGAGAAGAAGGGAAAATAAATGGTATCACAGTTAGAGAGGAATTTCCTTCAGTCATTTTTTGTGTTTAATGTTGAAAGTATACATCCTGCTTTGATCATCCTACACTGTCTGTCCCTCTTTTTTACTTTCCCCCCAAAGTTCTTGCTTTGTACTCTTGATAAAACGAGAGATATTATTCAGTGCTTTTAATGAAACAGTTTTTTAAAACTGTAGGTTGGACCCCTGGCACATGTTCAAGCTATTTCAGACAGCCTGGAACTAATAGAAATGAATGAATTATTAGAGAACATCTGTGTAAATTATTCAGGATCAATCAGAACTGAATAGTTAGGGTTATGCCTTGCATACCGTGGGGGAAAAGCCCCTCTTTACATCCTTAAGCTTAAATGACAGGCCTTTATGAAGCATGGTTTTGTGTTAACGTCTGGTATTTGGGGCGTTCTCTGGATAGCTCTGGAATTCATGAGAAAATATTCTCTCCTTTTCTTGTTAGGCAAAGAGTTTTAGGACCTTCTAAAGGAAAGAGCTTGAAATCTGGGCCACTTTTGTTTGCTTCTTTGTTAAAAGGATTTATATCTGTTTGAAAATCCACTAGCTGCCTAATTATCATTAAAATCCTATGTAAAACATTGACACAATAATAATCCATAGAATAGTAAAGCATTGATGGCAAATTATCAAAACGCCCAAAATAATTAGCAGCAAGAGATCAGAACCACAGTGGTCCAATTTCCTAAAGTAGAATCATTGGTTGACGTAAATGGAGATTTCATCTGCACTGCAGAAATAATGCAGTATGACACCGTTTAAACTGTCGTGGCCCAATGCTGTGGAATTCTGGGATTTGTAGTTTTGTCAAATACAGTCAGCGCATGGTATCTGTTGGGGTTTAGTTCTAGGACCCCCCCCCCCCATGGATATCAGCATCTGTGGATGCTGAAGTCCCATTAAATACAATAGTGTAGTAAAATGAATCCCTTATATAATATGGCAAAATCAAGGTTTGCTTTTTGCAATTTATATATTTTAAAAAAATTATTTTCAAGCTGTGGATGAATGAATCCATGGATAAGGAATCTGTGGATACAGAGATACTGTATTCAGCCTTCTCTGTCAGAGAATTCTAGTGTCAAAACAAATTACAAATCACAGAACATTGTAGCTTTGAACCATGGCAATTAAGGCGTGTCAAACTACATTATTTCTGCAATGCAGATTAGGCCAAGGAAAACCAGGGTAGGATCCTGGACCACACTGAACAGAGATGAAATTTTGAAATCGACTGGTATTGTGCAGACTTCCAGATGTTACTGAAACAGAGGCCCAGAACAGATGGGCCTTTGCGGCGCCCTAGTCACATGCAAGGTTTGCCTGGTGGGCGGAGCACCCACATGCCTGGCAAACCTTGCATGTGATGAGGGCGCCGCAGCTGGGGCGCACCCACCAGACAGGGTGCGTAACAGTGATGTCGCAGCTGTGCTGCTTCCAGACGGGGCGGCACAGCTGTGACATCACCAGGCTAGCTCTAGTGCTTTGCGGCGTTGCAGCGGCACTGCAAAAAGGAGTCACTTCTAGTCACTCCTTTTTTACTTTGCAGAAGCGCCGTGCAATTTGGTTGCTGCGGAGCTCCTGCGGAGAAAAGAGAGGTGCCAGGAAGGCACCTCTTTCTGGCAGTCTGTACTCCACCAGACTTCTCACATTTCATACTATTGAATACACTGGCTAGGGCTGCTGGGAGTTGCAGTCCATTAACATCTGGAGAGCCCTATAATTCGTAAGTGCATATAGTTACTTTTCCAGTTAAGACTGTAATGCTTAAACCCTAGTGATATGTAAAGAACAATGGTTATTAAGCAAAAACTACTGTGATTCAGTTTGGGATGCCTTGTAGATCAACCTTTAGTCTCAGTTCCATTAGAGTTGTTCACTAGATTTACTAATATAGAGTATGCCACTTTTGTTTGGAACAGAAGAACGGTATTAGAAACAGCTGTTTCTCCTTCAGAGTCTTCAATATGTATTAAAGCAACCATGCATGGATCTGTTGTCTATAACTTCTTAGATGGTTAAGAAGTAGAGAAACCAGGAAGTGGAATGGAAATGCTAGGCCAAGGGAATAGAGGCAATTGAAAATCCTTCTCCCTTGATAACTAAAACAGGGGAAGAAAATATCCCAGTGAAGTGCTGCACAAGTGATATTATATTTGTCTATAGAGTCTTCTACTTCACTGGTTACCACTAAGCTCATACTGTGGCTATCTCTTTTTCCCATTGTAACTACCTCTTTGGGGGGAATAAATTCTCTGAAGGTAG
>NC_056523.1:273593342-273651714 GCF_019175285.1 Sceloporus undulatus
GTACCATGATTCCATTTTAACTGCCATATGGAATTCTTGGATTTGGTTTTGGTTTGGGATTTAAGGTTTGAGTATTTAGAATTTCTGCCAGAGTTCCAATGCCTCAACAAGCTGAAAGTCCTGACACAGGAGTGACATTTCACACCTGAGGACTAATGGGGCTGTGGTACAATTGGGAGCTTATTGACTGGTTTTCCCCATCAGTGAAAAAGGACATCCTAACCACACTTCAAAGACAATCAACTAGCTGTGGCAACAAGCTGGATGGAAGGAATGTATGCTTTGTACCACAGGTCAGCACCTTATAAAATTCAAATGTATTTTTTAAAATCTTGTTACTTTTGAAAAGCAAGGAAGCACAGAGTCACCAATCAAAACTGTAACTATAATATTAGCTAGCAATTTAGGCACTGGGATCATAACTGATTACTTGTTCAAAGTAACTTTCAAAACTCTGAGAACAGAATTAGAATGCATTTATAGAAATGCAATATTCTCTCAGTGGAGTACTATGAAAACACCAATTCAGTTGTTAAGAAAAAAGCATAAGTCATTCAAACTTCATATCAGAAAAGAAAGGGCTGATGAAGTACATGCCAAATTTTAGCCCATACTGTACTTATATCTCTCCTCCAGCACAACGTTGGCCTAAATCCAATTGTTTGTCCCAACTAAAGTAAACTCATTGAATTAATGGAATTTACACAAGCACTGACAAACCAGTCTGCAACTGATTCAATGAGTTTTTTTGGACAGGGACTAACAGCTGGATTTAAGCCAAGGCTAACCACAAGCCAAGAGGGTATGGCAGTTATAATGAATAAATATTTAGTAGTTCTGCATATGGATGCCTAACAAACATCCTTCAGAAGCTGCAATCTAAACGTGTTTGAGATCATATTTCAGATATATCTAGGGTTCAAATTCTCACTCATCCATGAGGCTCACTGTGATTTGGGGGCCATATATTTTCTTTTCTTCTCTCCTATTTGCAAGTTTGTTGTGAAGTTAAAAGGGAGACCTTGAGCCTCTTGGAGGAAAGGCAGGAAATAATGTAACAAATAAACAATTAAATATTGTACGCTTGTGCTTTTACCATGTCTTATCGGAAACTGTTTTCAAACAGCGAGCAACTTGAGGTTCCAATACTGAAAGTGTATTTGTTTTGACTCACACTGTAGAAGACTGCAGGGGTCATGCTGGGGGGTGGGGGGGATAACAATATATATAACAATATATATTGAAAGAAACACTATGTTTCAGGGCTTCTAAGGTATCCCATAATTGTTAGAATGAGCATTGTGACAATTTTTTCTGTAGGAGAAGTGGCAGGGTGGAGGAAGAGATGAAAGCTACAGTTATCCTTTACAGTCTCTGTAGCAGTACAGTATATGGAAAAAAACTTAGAAACCTTCTGTAAGGGTATGTACCTCCCTGGAAATGTTTTGACATTTTGCACTTCCTGAGACAAGACTCTCTTAGCTCTTTATGCAATAATTTAAGAGCTTGAGTAGTTTTCCTTTTCCGATACTTGGTTAATGTGCACACTCTAGTGGCACATTGATGTATTTCTAGCTGCTACACTCCACTGTAGTGATTCTAGCTATTCAGAAATATTGGTGTAGTATTACTCATATTTCATACATGAAGCTAGTTAGGTTTTAATGAAACAGTATGCTTGTACATTAGGTGAACTCATTAATAATGGACATATTTAAGTGGATACATTAGCAACTGAAATAGCTGGTGATTATAGCAAGCAAGATTGTGCTTTAGTAAGAACTACATCTTAATGAAGATCATCAACTGCACTCCTATGCAACATATTTACTCGTTTGTAAAAAGAAGGACTTACTGAGGCCCTTGTGACTGTGTATTACTTCTGCTTTGCTATTTGAATCTAACTCCATCCTCAGCTGTTGTTGCTGCAGCTGGAGTTGTCATATCCTAAAGGTAAGATGGAAAGAAGGAAGAGGTAAGAAGGAAGGAATGGTGTCCACACCAACTTATTCAAGCATCAAATGCTATGAGCAGCTGTGGCAGACTCCTGAAATCCCAGCTATTGCCTTCTGTTGGAGGGCAGAGCTGTGTATGTCCTAAGCTCCCAAACAGATCCTCCAACTCAGATAGGGTAACAAACATTATTCAGTCACCAGTATTTAAGGAAGTTTCATCTTTCACTCCAGTAAGCTTCTGTATGTGGACTGGGGAGGAAAAGGGAGAAACAAAAAACTGGGGAGCAAAAAACAGAATCCACAGGAAAAACCACAGGTGAGTCTCAAAATGCTCAATAGTTGGCTGCTATATTTTAGAAAATGTCCAATGCGTTTTGGCCTATACTGTATTTACATATATGTGGACTCCCTCAGGGAGGGAGAAATTTCTAAAGCTGAGAATCTCATTCCATTCACTGGGTAAACAGACTGGAAAGGAAGAGTTATCTTGTCCTTCACCTCATGTGCAGAACATTTTGGGCTGATGGTATCATGTTGGGACTTCAGTTTCAGTTACTCAGATAAGACTCAATTACTCGTGGATTTTTATCTTGAAGTCTTGTGCATTTCACAGGATGTCCTACAATGTTTTTATGTGTATTGTTTTCATAGAACACTGGTCATAAAGCTATGTAGTAGCACAAAAAGGCATAGCTTATGCTACCTGGATTATCTTTTCTATAATCAAAAGTTCAAGATAGATTTTAGGAAAGGGACAGAAGAGGAAAGGAACAGAAAGAAAGAACAATCTCAGATAATTTTGAACAACATCAAATAAGAAATGCCTATTCCAAAGTAGCCTGCACTTATCTACATTTGATAAGGTGACATTTTGGGTTGTGCTTCTCACAATCACAGCACAGAGGATTACAAAGGAAAAGGCAGCTATGTTCCAGTTGACTTGAAACAAATGAATATAATCAGCAATAAAAGGGATTCTTAAAGAACAGGTGCTCTACCTGAGATTCCTGTTGGCTGCTCCACAATGCAGTATTTGGCAATTGTAACTTGCTATTTATTATAATCACTGTTTAGTACTTCTCAGTAACTTCTACAAACATCAGTGGTAATCAGTACTCCTTTGTTGTAGACAAATATGCAATCTTGCCAGGAATCTGGTTAGAGCCAAAAAAGACCCAGCTATTTTGAAAACATTAAAACCAGAGCTTGGAAAAGTTATTTGTTTGGAGTGTAAGTCCCAGAACCCACCAGCCAACATGGCTACTGGGAACTGTTGTTCAAAAAAGTAATTTTTTTTTCAAGCTCTGGTCATGAACAGCACCACATTAAGGGTGACTTCCAAGGGAAGGTGCTGGGTTATCCATACATTCCTGTTTTCAGAGCCAGATTAAAGTGGGAATTTTTGCTTGATTGTGTTCTAAAAATCAAAGTTTCTTGTCTGTCAAAAATCTCAAATATCATTTTAAAAATCTGATGCCCAATAGAATGCAAGGAAGATTCACTCCTCTGGTGTGTCTAGTTCCCATGGGTCAGTGCTATGGAATTCTGGGATTTGTATATATTTTTTAGATATTTAGACTTCCCTATCAGAGAACTCTGGTGCACCACCTAACAACAGAATTCCATAGGTTTGAGCCATGCAAGTTAAAGTGGTGCCAAACTGCTTTATTTCTGCAGTGTGGCAGGAGCATAGAGGTACATTTCATACTAGTTTAAAATAAGCCAGCCCTAGGAGTTGGTTTTAAAAGACTCTGATGATACCAGGACTAACAAAAATATTCTGCAATTATCAAAACATTATAAGGATCTGCAAAATAAAATCAGAATAGACAGGAACAAAACCAGAGACTTTTGGGATTTTCCCATCAATGCACATGAGACCTTTGTTGCCTTTTGCCAGTGATCAACTCATGGCAACTCTGTGAAAAAGAGACCTTCAAGAGCTTCCACGCATTAACTCCCATGCTCAGATCTTGCAAACTCAATGCCGTGGCTTCTTTGATGGAATCTTTCCATCTGCAATATAGTCTTCCTCTTTTCCTTTGGAGGTTTCAAGACCTTTTCACATTATACAATTATAGCACTACAATTTCCTTGGCAACATTCCATGTAATCCTGATGTTTGTAGTTTGATGAGACTCTAGCGATCTCTAGCTAATAATTCCCTATTCTGCAAATTCAATAGATGTTGTCGTGACAGTTTAAGTACAATCATAACACTAGAACTGCAAGACCCCCAGGGCTTTCTGCTCCAAGCAGCAGGATTGCTCTGTTGGGCATCTATATCTGAGGGCCTGAAATCCTGAGAGTCAGCATATTGAACTGTATGGATTTTAGGACTGTGCAAACCTCCTTTCAACAAATCTTGCCCAAAGAACCCATGATAGGTTGACTTAGCATTGCCATAAGAACAACAATAATAACAATACTAGAGTTGGTACAAAAAATATTGAGGGGGGAGAGCAAATATGAATGCCCATCAGATACATATTTTCCAGTTCTAATTTTCAACTTGATTGCATTTTGAAACTAATTCTATATGCAGGATTAGCACATAGTTAACTACAGATTTGTTGTTGTTAATTGCTCTCAAGTCGGCTTCAATTCATGGTGACCCTGTGGATGAGATATCTTCAAGACCCTGTCCTCTACCAGTCTGCTCAAGTCCTGCAAGCTCAGGCCTGTGGTTTCTTTGATTGAGTGTAACCATCTGGTATGTCATCTTTCTCTCCTTCTACTGCCTTCCACTTTTCCTTGCATCATTGTCCTTTCTAATGATTCACTTTTTCTCATGATGTGGCCAAAGTATGAGAGCCTCAGTTTAGTCATCTATGGCCCGGTACAGGCGGGCCCCAAAGGACGCCCTCGTCACATGTGAGGGGCAGCCCGCCCACACTCCCCTTGCCCCTTGCACGTGATGAGGGCATCCTCGCTGCACAGCGCCGAATAGACGGTGTGGGTAGTGATGATGTCACTGCCACGTGGCCTTCAGATGGAGCTGCGCAACAGCAACGTGCTTGCACCACCGCCAGCTATTTGCAGAGGTGCAAAAAGGAGCCACTTTTTAGCGGTCCTTTTTTTGTGTAGCCGCACCGTGCAATTTGATTGCTGCAGTGTGGCTACGCAGCAAAGAGAGGCAGCTCCGGGCCGCCTGTTCCTGGTGCTCTGTACTGCACCATAACTGCCAGAGAGAGTTCAGGCCTGGTCTGTCCTAGAACCCATTTGTTTGTCTTCTTGGCCATCTATTCTCAGTACTTTTCTCCGGTGTCCCATCTCAGTTGAATTTATTTTCTTCTTTCCTTTTTCACTATCCAGCTCTCACATCAATACATGGTGATGTGAAATACATTTTCTTGGATGATCCACACTTTAGTGTTCAGAATTATGTCTTTACATTTTATGATTCTGTCCAGTTCTTTCATAGGTGCTCTTCCCAATCCTAATCTGATTTCTTGACTGTAGTCTGCATTCTGGTCAATATTTGAACCAAGGCATGGGGACACTTTGGCTATTTCAGTTTTCTCATTATCTAGGATGAATTCTTGTATCTCTTCTGTGATCATTATTTTTGTTTTGTTTTATGTTCAGCATTCATTCAACCTTGGCACTTCATTCCTTGACCTTCTTTGTTTGTTTTTGCTAGTAGTATTGTGTCACCTGCATAGCTTAGGTTGTTAATGTTCCTTCCTCCTATCTTCCCATCTTCACTCCTCCTGACTCTGGTTCCAAGCCTGCTCTGTGTATGATATTTTCTGCATGAAGAAATAAAGGTATAAGTTTCCCTTTTGACAAGATTGTCTAGATTGGCAGAAACTGGGACTAGTGATGGGAGCTCATTCTGTCACATGATATTTGGGCCTCGAACTGCTGACCTGCTGATCGTGCACTTGTCAGAGTCAGCTAAGACACTGTGTCTATATACACACACACACACACACACACAGGTTAAATATATAGGGTAATAGTATCCATCTTTGCCTGCCCCCTTTGCAGAATGGGAACCATTCAATTTCTCCATATTCTATTTTATGTCAGCCTCCTGTCATGAGTACAGGTTTCTCATCAGAAGAATCAGATGCGGTGGCAGTCCCATTGTTCTAAATGTAAGCCATAGATTTTTATGATCTATGCAGTCAAAGGCATTGCTGTAGTCAATAAAGCACATGCAGATTTTCTTCTGGAATTCACTAGTGCACTTCTGACAAAAATGGATCCACCAATTATTACCTTCAGTTTTCTATGATTTCCATTTTAGTGGCCAAACCTATAGATTTATGCATGTTAAGCATAGATCTATACACTATGACAACAGAATGGAAGTGGTCCATTTGTTTGCCCCCTTTCTCTCTGTTCACACATGTTCAATAAAGGATTCTGGAGATAGCAGCTCTTTACTTTGCCTGTAGTGGGTAGGCACACACAGATAAAGTACAGAATCCCATTCTTTCTCAACCCAAACATTTATTGCATTGTTCGATGAAGACAAGCTGCTGCAGCACAACAGTGGAAGTCTGTGTTTCCCCAGTCCTCTTCCACTATTGACCTACTGATGAAACTGCTTTTAAAAAGTCAAACTAGACAAGGGCAAACAGAAGAAAAGAGCTGGGAGTACTAAACAGACTTTGTAAAAAGGAATTTCATTGCCAGGCACTTTGTCAAATGAACTATATGCCATACTGTAGCTGCTAGGTAGTAAATCCACAAGATGACATGGTTTTTGCTTAATTTGAAACAATTGTCTCAAGAGTTTTCAAATTCTCCTGACACATTTTCTCCATTAATATTGTAGATCCTTCTGATTTGAAAGGCACAGCCAACTGGTTCTGATGCTTAGTAGTTAAGTATTGCCAGAAGCTTAGTAGTTAAGGCAGCAAGGTAGCCCAAGTTTAAGAAATGGGGTCATCATCAATAACAGCATTGATTTTGTAAGTCTTTTTTGATACATGTTATCACACATTTCCTTAGCAGTTACTAAAATGACTGTCTCTGCCTTGTGCTACTTTCACAGGTGATTAAACAGAACAGTAGTTGTGATGATTTGTAATTTGTATGTGTTTGTGCACAGCTAAAAAAGTAAAACACTGAAATTTATGAACTGTGAAGTAAAACCACTTGTCTAAGGCCTACTAAGATTTTTTTCTTTGCCCTGCCTTTGCAAATATAGCCTAACGGGACAATTTCCAGAGATTTATTTTCTCTCATCAGACTCCACTGTGATTTCGGTTGCTATAGAAGATTTGCACATACAAATCTAAGTGTGCACTGGACTGCACTCATAATTTCTTTTAGGATGCAATGACACAAATTAGTCAGAACTTGGCAGCATCATGGTTTGACTTCACAGATAAGTTTCTATAAGACTTTTCTTTCAATTCATAATATGTAAAGTTCAAGAGCTCTCTAAAAAACTTGTGTTTAACATGTCCATGTCATTTTTTTTAAACAATCAGGTCACAGATTTAAGGCAGATTTGATTCCCGCACTGAATGAAGCACAATTAACCTTTTTGGGTTTGTTATTATTGGGTGCCTTCAAGTCATTTCTGAGGTATGGCGACCCTGAGGCAAATTTATCGTGAGGTTTTCTTGGCACGTTTGTTCAGAGGGGATTTGCCATTGCCATCCTTTGAGGCTGAGGGATTATGATTTGTCCAAGGTCACCCAGTGGGTTTCATGGCCAAGATGGGATTTGACTCTCCAGAGTCAGTCCAATGCTCAAACTACTACATTACACTAGCTCATCAGTCCACAGATCTTTAAACAGCATAATCCTGAGTGTGTCTATTCAAAAGTAGATCCCACTGAGCTCAGTAGAGCTGATCTCCAGAAAACAGGCCTAATTCCCACTTACCTTATAGTCCGGTTCCAGATCCGAATTCTTCATTCAGTTCTGGTCCTGGTGTGGTTCCCACTATGTTTGTGTGGGGTTCTGTCACAGCAGAGGAGGTTGCAAAGAGGGACGCTGGGAAGGAGGTTGCATGAGCAACACTGGCTCTTTGGCTTAGAAATGAAGATGAGCACTATCCCCTATAGTCAGTTACGAATAGACATTCATGTCAAGGGATTGCCTTTACCTTTACCACTTTGAACAAAGCATAAGGAAGAGTAAGTTACCCTTGTTCTTGCCAGTTACCTTTGTTATCAGTGTCGTTTGATGAAAAAACAAGCCAGGGACAAGCCATCTTTCCAGGCTGGCATGTGATAGCAAGGAATCTTTTAAACAAGCCAGAATTTTTAAGGTAACAGAAAACTATAGATTCACGTTGTATTTTTGTAGCTTAGTAACAATCTGTTTTTTAACGAGACATGCAGATTTTGACACACTACAGCATTGCTTGTTGGGATGTGAATGCTGCCTGTGGTTACAGTGCTTATTGTACATACATGTATTCTAACTTTTTTCAATATTCTAAAGGGTTTTAACTACTGAAACCTATTAAATTTCATAAGGTATCATGTCATAGATGTACTATGAAGTCAAGTTAACACTGCCAACCTGATGTTGCTTATTAGTCAATTCATATTTTATGATGGTTTTTTTTTGCCATTTTGAATATTTGGAATATTGTAGCAATCAGCATTGCATTACTGTCATAATGATACCTGTGAAGACAGCTGAAATCCTCCTGGAGGTGTTAAAGATCAGACACATTAGGGGCTACTGGCATAACACTGTCACCAGTGTTTTTTCTCAAAAGTAATGAGGCAGGCAAGTACCTTCAACGAGAACGAAGCATTCCCTCTTTTAAAATGTTATTTCCAGTTACTATATTCCACTTGGCTTCCACTAAAAGGCTTAAATGATTTAATATCATTTAATTATTTAATAAAGTAACCAACATATAAAAATAGCAGTGTGTGGGGGGGCGGGGGTGTCTTGTGGTTTTAAATATCATTAAGCATGGAAGGAGACAGTGATAAAGCAAACTTGTGAAACAATAATGTGTCTAAAGAGGAGAAACTGCCTTGAAGTATAGTCTCAAAAGATTCTAGAGATGAATTAGTTTTAGGATTAGTCAAAGGCAAAAAAGTGAAAGCTGCTGACTCCTGTTTTTATAAATTATTATTAATAATTAATTTATATTAAATATTAACATTTTTTTAGTATTTTGCACTGATTTTAGTCCTTGCTACTAGCCATATTGGAATTTTTTAGATTGTTTGGCAGTTTATAAATATTTTTATGAATAAGGTGATGGACAGTTAGATAGATAGTCAAACAGATGCGTATTATAAATGTGCTTGTTTTTGATCAATTTTCTTTCAGCATATTTCTAGAAACAAAGGAGTTCTATATAATAATATCATTACAAGCAAGCTTATACCTGTGGTTGTTGCTGTTGTTGGGCTCACAATAAAAGAAGCTGATTCAAGCCCCTTCAAAACCTTCAGGTTGTAGGTCTCTGTGAAGTCAAAGGCTTCTAGAACATGGCCACATAGCCCAAAAAAACCACAAAAACTATAATTGTAGGTCTTTCTTCTTTGCTACCATCACTTTTCAGTAAAGGATTACAGATTGAATATTCTTTATCCAAAATCTGAAATCCTCCCAAATTGTCCACATGAGTGGCTGAAATAGCTTTCTGATGGTTCAGTGTACACAAACTTTGTTTCATAAACAATATTATTAAAAACATGTCTAATATAATACAGGACCTTCAGGCTATCTGTATAAGATGTATACAAAACATACGTTTTGCATTTAGACATGGGTCTCATCTCCAAGATATTGCCATGTATATGAAAATATTTCAAAATCCAAAACACTTCTGGTCCCAAGCATTTTGGATAAGGGAGACTCAACCTGTAGTGGCAAAAGCTATAGCAGCTTCTGGTTGGTATGGTGTGTTGTTGTTGTTGCTGTTCTGTGCCTCTAAGTCACTGTATCTCCCCATTGTACAGGGATGCAATTCTTTGCTAATTTTCTTCTCAAAGAAAGCAAAAAGTAATCTGAGCAATTTCCTTCCTGCTGCAAGGATATTTTCAAAAACTGCAGACTTTGCGAAAACTACAATTTTTCCCACTCAGCAAAAGGCATGCTTTGAGAAATGTCTCTCTTTGAGAAGAGAATGGAAGTGCTACAAGGGTATGTGTGGAAGGGCATGGTGAAAGCCACTCCTGATCGGTTTTACTTCGCTTTTCTCTTGTGGTAAAAGTCTACTCATGAAGTGGTACCCAGGAACAACCTTTATAGCAACTGCTTGAGTAGCCACAAAATTGCAAAACTTGTGGGTTTGGTGATGAGGTCATGAGTTCAGCTTTAACTATGGTTGTTGAGGGACAAAGGCAGGAGGAAAGATGTTGCCTAAGGCCAGGGTTGATGAATTATCATATGAATCGTGGAGGAAGTTTTGAAACCAGAAAGGAGATGCAATTAACTATTCAAGAGCATCTTCATGAGGCTGAGGTGTTCACCAGTGTTATAATCTCTATAGTGTGCCAATAACCCATTGTTTCTGTTCAACCCATTGTTGATGGACTGGAATGTGTGAACATATTCAATTTAGCTGTTTCTCTTTCCAGTCTTTCTTTGTAGCTTTTTTGTTCAATGACAGCTGTCAGGACAAAGTCTACAAAACTTCTTTCACTCAACTAGTCTTAAAGGGGCTGCAAGATCCCTTTGCATACACATATTCCTCCATGTTAAAATAAAACTGATATTTAGTACATTTTACTACAGTACAAAATAAAGAAAACATCTCAAATAAATTTGTGCAAAATTCAGTAAGAGTTTATAATTGGCATGAGACTGAATGATTTAGTTTTTTAATCTTTTAGAAAGATAAATCAATATATAAAATGCAGAAGCATCATAGGTTAACAGAGTGTTGAAAAGCAGGAATTCATTTACACATTTCTCCATCTCAAATGCCATTATTACCTTTGGTAATAAACATATTACATTTTCATTTCTAAGGCTAATAAAAGCGTTCCTTGCATTCTAGAGCACTACAAATTGAGCTCAGTGCTGTAGCCATAGAGGGAAACAAAGGAGGTCATTCCCTCCCCTCCACCCCCCAAATAAGAACTCTGCCCCCTCAAATGAAATTTCTCTTTGGGCACCACATTTCTGGCATTGCAGAGAGTGAGCCACTGGAAATCCTTCACACCTGGGGGTCATTCTCACTGGCAGGATGAATCACTTCATGATTCGCTTCTGGCCCGGTTTGGAAAGTGATTTCAAAAGACCCCTAGTTCTCATTATAAAGGGTTTTTTTTTCTTTACCCTGTGTGATCAGGTTTTTTATTTTTTTAGGTGATTGTGGTTCCCACAGGAGGCACCGCTTTAATCTCCCCTGTCAATCATCTGATGTAAGCCCTGCTTGGAAATTTGGGGGGGGGGGATTTGGAGGCTGAGAGAGTGTGAAGTTGAGATAGTGTGACAAGGAGGATGACAATGGAACATGGCATAGGGGGAGCGGAGAAGAGGAGGAGGAGGAGACAGAGGCAAGGCTGGGAAGGGAGCTTGGGGGCCGGGGAAGGGACATCACCAGGCTGGGAAGGGAGGAGGAGGAGGAGGAGGATGGAAATGGAGGGCACCGGGACCCAGAGAGGCCTGTGAGAAGGAGGACAGGGCATGATTTCTTTTCCTTTTTTCTTTTCTTTTCTTTTTTGGGTTTTGTTTTGTAAATACAATTAAGTGCTTAAGCGACAGAGTGGTTTAGCACCTTTGCAAGTAGTTGTTAAACCATTCTGCCACTTAAGCACTTAGTTTTATTTATTTTTTTCTTAAAAAAAGGAACCAAACATCACACCAATAATGACAGGAACCAATTTGAAATGGGAACTAGGGTCATTTAATTCACTCAGCAATCCGATTTTTTTTAAGTGGGAATGGGGCCCTAGAAATCTTATATTTGTTGTGTTAGCATTCCCTTGGTAACTTTGTCTGCCTCTTTTCTTTGAATGTCTAAACTGTAATTCTAAATGAACAACTTAAGTTTGATGTTACTGAAATCATAAAAATTTGGAGACTGAAGACAAATTTCATTTCAAGGAATTAGAATTCTGCCACCACTCACACCTGAGCTTTCAGGCACAGGGCTGAATCCAGGAGTATAGTGGTCCCTCCAGATTCACGGCCTTGGCACTCATGGTTTTGGTCATTCGCAACACCAAGGCCACAGCTCCCTCCCTCCCCCCTCCTTCCCTTACGGCATCCTCCCCCCAAGCACTGGGGACTTTAATTGGAGCCCAGGACACCAGGGCAAGTAATCAGCCCTGGAAGCTTGGGGTTCCAGCTTGCGTACACACACACCCCTCCACCATAGCCAATTGACACACACCATTGGCTGCGGCAGAGGGGGCAGGGTGTGCAATAGCAATAGCAAGTACATTTTTATACTGGTTGACAGTTCACTTAAGCACTCACTAAGCGGTTTACCAAGTGTAAGCTAATTGCCCCCAACAATCTGGGTACTCATTTTAACAACCTCGGAAGGATGCAAGCCTGAGTCGAGCTTGAGCCCTTTCACTGGTATTGAACTCACAAACTTATGGTTTGTGAGTGAGTGGCTGCAGTACAGGCATTTAACCACTGCACCACCAGGGCTCAGTGTACACAGTGTACACACAGTGTACACACCGAAACACTGCTGGGAAAGAGAGTCCTGATGGCTGCTGGGGCCGATTACAAGCCTCAGTGGCCTGGGCTCCGATTATAGTCTTCAGCACTGGGGGAAAGATGCCGGTAAGGGAGGGAGGGAACTTCACAAATAGTCATGTCCCATTATCCCCAGTGACACCAGTGGGGTCAATGAGACTTGAATTCACAGGGCCCCCCAGAACATATCTTCCGTGAATCCAGAGGGACCACTGCATATTCAAGCTGAGAAGTGCATCATCACAGGGAGTGCCAGCCCATCCAGTACTGTATAGAGTGAATCTCTGTTTCATGATCTGCCTTTCACCTGTCCAAGAGAATTTCTGCCTTGTCTGGGTCAATTTGAATTTGTTCACCCTTCTCCAGTCCATTACTGATGGCAGACACCAGTTTAGAAACCATACAGTTTTCTTGGATTGAAGTAGCAAATATTAATGGCACTGGATCCCAAAACTCCAGATGACCTCTCTAAGTGGCTTCAAGTACATGTGAAATAGCAGTTAGGACAAAACAGAACCCCAAAGAACCCACAGGCCAATAGGCAGGGAGTCAGACAGAAGTCCCCAGCACCATCTTCTGGGTTTGGCCCTCCAGAAAGAAGTGAAGCCACTGTAGAACAGTACCTTCAAGTCTGAGCCCAGCAGGGTGGCCCAGAAGGATATCATAGGTGTTGCTATCAAAAGCTGCTGAGAGGTCCAGCAGAACAAGCAGAAACACATTCCCCCTGTCCAGTTCCCAGTGTAGGACATCCACCAAGGTCATCCACCAAGGTGACCAAAACTATCTTTCTCCCATGACCAGGCTTGAATCAGGTGGAAATGGATCTAGATAATCTATTTTATCCAGGAACCCCTTGGAGCTGGGGATAGGACACCACACTCTCCACACTCACCCCAGTATGGTATATTGGTAACTGATAAATATTTGTTCAGTATAGTAGGATCCTGGGGAGCTTTTTCAGCACTGATCATATAACTCCCTCCTTTAGGCATACTAGAACTCTGCCTTGTTTTGGTGAGACATTGACCTCTCTCATATTCTACCCATTCAGACTTTTTTGCTAGGCCAGGAAGGGCAAGAATTTAACACACCTATTACCTCTCTCACCTTTCCAAGACTATCATCCACATTCCCAGGATGTGTTGACATGTTTCTTTTATCACTGCGTAAGCAGGGATCGATGTTACATCCACTGGATCTGTATGAATTATAGCACCCTGGCTGGAGTAGATTTGAGCAATTTTATTTGCAAAGTGCTAAGCGAGCTATTCACAGCAAGCTCTTGAGAGATCTGGCTTCTCCTTTCATGGACCTATGTGTAAAAGACCCCTGACAGTGAGTCTCAGTACTCAGTACCATCCTAGCCTGTGGTGAAGAATGCTGGGAGTTGCAATCCAACAGCATATGTAGAGCTGTACTTGCCATAGCGCAACCTTAATGGTGATTCCAGTTGCCTTCCCTAAATGTTCAATTTTTATTTTTAGATAAATCACACAGGGCTCTTTCAGAAAGCTTTATATTGTGTAACTGCCCTGCCTCATCCATATGGGTCACAATGATATCTTCGATTTCTAATCCTCTCATTTTTCCTATTGTTTCTTCCATCTTTTTTTCATTTTGCACTGCATGCTACCAGAGCGCTCTTATTACTACCAATCAAAAGATATTGTGCTATTCCATTTTTACCCTCCTTAACAGATTTTAAAAGAAAGGAAAATGACAGAAGCAACTGTGGGAAGATGTAAAAGGCTTAAAAGTAGGATTCTTGTAATTCAGACCTCCCATTCAGTTTCTTGAATGTGGCAGGATTATTCTATGATAAAAGGCGGAACAAATCTGGTAAGGAGGCAAAAACCCAGATCAGCTGTACAGCGTCCAGTGACCTGTAGTGCTAGGAAACATCTAAAGTCCTTACCTGCTCTGACACAAGTAGACAAATGGAGCCCATGTGGTAAGCAATGGCTTTGTGTGAGTCTTGCAACTGCAGTCCTGAGAATATCTACTCAGATTTAACAACTTCCAGGGGTTTAGCTGTTTCAGTCTGTTGCAATAAAACCAGTAAAGAATCTTGTAGCACCTGAAGGACTCAACAGGTCTTATTTGGCATATGTACTCCACAAAGTTAGCCACTTTTACTCTGACATATTCAGGAGGAATCTGGCTAGTCTTATTGCATCCAGTGGGATTTGCATTTATCCCACACTTCACAATTATAACACATTGCTACCACTATGGCCTTCCTGAATTTTTTCAGTTTGCAGAGGTTCTAGAGCTCTCTGGATGAGAATTCTAAATACCTCACGAAAAGACAAATGCCAGAGTTCACAGAAGACAGCCTTGGCAGTTAAAAGGGTCTCAAAATGCTATATTTGTGTGGTGTTTGTAAAATGTCTTACTCTCAGCTGTGTAGAGCAGCAGGAAGAGGAATCATGCAGCCCTCCAGATATTGTTGAACTGCATCCCCAAGCCCTCCTCCTCATTGGCTAGGCTGGCAAGGGTTGATGGGACATGCAGTTCAATAAATATTTATGCTAGATATCCTGCATATATGTATATGTGTGTGTGTGTGTGTGTGTGTGTGTATATATATATATATGTGTGTGTGTGTGTGTGTATTGTAGAGTGAATAGGTGTGTGTGTGTGCAAAGACGTGTGTGTGTGTATTTAGTGTATGTGTGTATAGAACATATATGTATGTGTGTAAAAATATGTGTATGTGTATTCTAGAGAGCGAATATGTGTTTGTGTGTCTAGAACATATATATATGTTGTAGACACACACAAGATAGATAGATAGATCCACAATAAATGCTTATTCCGAGACATTTGTAAGGAGAGCTCTTTGGAAACCAGAGGTGGGCCTGGACTGGAGAGAAGGCGGAGGAGGAGCAGGAGGAGGGGAGGGGAGGCCTTGGAGTCAGGAGGGGCGGGCTTTTCCGGGAGGAGCAAACTACACTTCCCAGCATGCCTCTCTCCGCAGCCAGGGGACTCCGGAAGCGTTGCTGGAGCAGCTGGGCTAGTGTGGAGGCGTTTGTGGGTGCCCCGGGCAAGGTAAAGGAGGGCTTCATTAGGGGGCCCTTGCTCTGGCCTTCCCTCCCTCTCTCTGCCCCTCCCCTCCCCATCCAAGAAGAGCCTTTCAGCCCCTGGGTGACCTTGGGCAGGCCACACTCTCTCAGCCTCATATGCAAGCCCCCTTCTGGAGGAACCTCTCCCCAAAAGAACCCATGGCAGGGGCCCCATAGGTCTGAACAAAGAACAAGGACAAACGTCTGCCCCAGAGCCTCGTCTCCCTGGACTTTGGACCCTGGGAAAGCTTCCACGTTTGCCACCCAGCAGCAGGAGCCCCAACAGCTCAGAGCATACTCTATGTGAAAGGGACACACTAAAACAAAGGGCAGGACTTGCCCAGAGGGAAACCAGCCCTTGCCCACAGAGAATCGTTGCAGAATATTTACCCATAGGGAAACATTGAATACTTGCCCTATGCTTCCCTATGGGCAAGTATTCTCCAGTGATTCCCTACGGGCAAGTATTCTGTTTCCCTATGGACAAGTATTCCCCTAAGTTTCCCTATGGGCAAATACAGTATTCTCCAGTGATTCTCTATGGGCAAGTGTGGTTTCCCTATGTGCAAATACTGTCATTTGTTTTTGCATGTCCTATATTAAATGTAAATCCACTGCTGCTTAGCTCTGTTCCAAATGGAGGCGTTTTGGAATTCCTCCTGGGAGAGAAGGCTGGAATGTAGGACTTGTCCTGGAAAAGGAGGACTCCTGGTCACCCTGGAGGGTCCTGAGAAATGTGGTGATGGTTTTAAATAGAGAAATGCAACCCCCCTTTTCAGAAAGCCTTTTTGCACTCATCATGGAGCCCCTCTTTTTCCTACTATTTGCTTTCTATCTAACTGGAGGATTTGGTCCTTTTTTCAGCAGCATCAGCATTTGGAGGACAGGGAAGGAGAGCTGGAGAAACCTATAATTTATTTATTTGTTTTTTATCCCACTTTTCTCCCAAAGTGGGACCCAACATATATAAAGCACATTAAAACAACCATTAAAATGGTACAGTTGAAATCATATAAAATTTAAAACATACAAATTTAAAATTAATAACATAAGACAAACCCCTTCACCCGACCCCAATAAACCTGTAAAATTTTAAAAGGCCTGTTTAAATAAAAATTTATTTGCCTGCCGGTGAAAGGCCAGCGGTGAGGGAGGCCAGCCTAGTCTCCCATTATTTCTGCACTGTAGAAATAACGCAGTTTGATGCCACTTTAACTGCCATGGCGCCATCCTACACCTGGGATTTGTAGTTTGGTGAGGCGCTCTGTCAGAACTTTCTCTGACAGAGAAGGCTAAATGTCTCACAAAACTACATTTCCTGGGATTCCCTAGCATTGAGCCAGGGCAGTTAAAGTGGTCTGAAACTGGATCATTTCTGCATTGTGTTTTGGACTTACGGCAACCCTGCGAATGAGAGACCTCCAAGTCTCCCTGCTCAGGTCTTGAAGACTTTGCAAGGCATTATTGTCTTTGCTGGTGAGTCATGTCTACTCATGGTATGGCCAAAGTACACCAGTTTCATTTTAGTCATCTTGGCTCTGATGGAGCCAAGTTCAGGCCTGATTAGCTCTAGGAACTATTTCTTTGACTTTTTAGCAGTCCACAGTATCTGTAGAACCCATCTCCAGGAAGGTTTAAATTTCCTCTTGATTTCTCGGATCTTGTTGAAGAGATCCCTTGGTCTTCGCTTTATCCTCTCATCTTCTGTATCTCTACATTGATTATTATAGTTCACTTTGTCCCTGCGTACAAGTCACTGAATAGTTGTGTACTGGGTTCTGTCTCCTTTTACTTCTCATTTGTCCTTAACTGCTTGGAGAGTTTAATCTGTCATCCATTAAGGCTTCTATTTCTTTTTGGCCACAGATGGTGACTTTTTGCATTCCTCCCTGAGAATGTTCTTCTGGCTCCTTGGGCAGGGTTCAAATCTCCACTCAGGCTGCATCCATACTGCATAAATAATCTAGTTTGACAATGCTTGAACTGCCATGTCAGAGAGCTCTGGTACCACAACAAACTACTATTCCCAGAATTTCATAGCGTTGAAACTTGGCAGTTAAAGTGGTGTCAAGCTGGATTATTTAGGCAGTGTGGATGCAGCCTCAGCCATGGAAACCACTGAGTGGCCTTGCAGGTTCTTCTCTTGTAGCCTTAGAGAAAGGCAGTGACAAACTGAATAAATATTTCTGAGAAAACCCTATAATTGGGGGTAGGAGGGTATAAATTGGAATTGATTTGAAGGTAAATAGGAGCCCTGGTGGCGCAGTGGTTAAATGCCTGTACTGCAGCCATTCACTCGAAACCACAAGGTTGCGAGTTCAAGACCAGCAAAAGGGCTCAAGCTCGACTCAGGCTTGCATCCTTCTGAGGTCGCTAAAATGAGTACCCAGACTGTTGGGGGCAAATTAGCTTACTTGCTAATTAGCTTACTTGCTGTTCACCGCTATGATCTTAGGAATAGCGGTATATATGTAAAACATATTATTATTATTATTATTATTATTAAATGACAACAACAAAAACTCTGTAAACTGTGATATCACTTTTCAGCTACTTTGTAGCTACTCTGAACACCACATATGTGAAGTGTAGCTAATGCACTTTAGAAAGCAGAAGAAATTTGTTCTTCAAGTGAATGTACAGTATAGCATATTCCTAGTGGCTAAATAAATAAATAACAGTGACAAAGGTATTTTTAAAGAATCAGTCCTAGTGTACTAAGGGAAAATGCTGTCAAAAGTGAACCCCAGAGAAATAGTGGTAATACCTTTTATTGAGCTGCTGCTTCTGACATCAACTGTTAAAAATTATAAAGCAGCAGCTTGAAAGTACTTCTGTGTAAATGAAAGCTGGTTGAATCAATGATAATGTGCTTCATAATGCTGTGTTTCTAAGTCCAAGGTAGTTGTAGTAATAACTATAACATGTCGTGGTAGATACGTGCTTGAGTCTCAAGAGCTGTTTGTGCTTGTGACAGTGGTAATGCAGAGTAGACTATAAAATGGGTGGAAATCATGTAGGCCTGTTGTTCATGTTGTTAGACTGCAACTCCCATCAGTCTTAGTCAATGTTAAGGAATGCTGGGCAATGTAAATTTGACCACATCTGGAGGGCTGCATTATTCCCACCCTTGATGTATATAAATTGAGAGTACAATCCTATACAGTGGACCCTTGTTATATGCTGAGGTTTGCTTCCAAGATCCCCCGTGGATAACAAAATCCATGGATGCTCAAGTCCCGTTTAATATAATGACACAGCAAAATGGTGTCCCTTATAAAAAAATGGAAAATCAAGGTTTGATATTTGAAATTTATACTTTTTTTTAATATTTTCAAACCTTAGATGCTTGAATTCGTGTATAAAAAATCTGTGTATAAGAAGGGCCGACTGCACATGTTTGCTCAGAAGCAAGTACTTTGTGATTCAGTACTGTTCACTGCCAGTTAATTGAATGTATTTGGGGGCCAGTACATAAAGAGGTTTTGTGTCCATATTTTGGACAGTTCTAAACACAAATGGATACCAAATTTCATGTCTAAAACTGGAAATACTTTGTGTGGAAATATTTGCTTAGATATTACATTGGAAGATGGCCTGTCAAGTAACCACTGAAACTATTTTTGAAATAAAGGGCATGTAATCTTCTGAACAATGGCATTTTGATAAAATTTATTGACAAGCCGATGTGTATTGTATCCTAAGTGAAATGTCAATACAATAGAAACTAAAATGACAATTAATGATTGATACTAATTATGATTTGTCCTTCAGCCACAATGTTGATCTTGTTCCCACTACGTTTAAATTGGGATTGGGATCTGGGTTAAACAGGCATGGTTCTCCTGAATCCGGTTTTAGAAATTGATTCAGAAAGGGGGGCCATGCTTTTTCACCATTTTTACTCATTTTACCCACGTCAAAAAGGCACTGGTAAAATGGGGTGTTTTTTGGGCTGAATCAATTTATTTGGAAATAAATCAATTCAGCCCAAGTGGGAAGCAGGTGGATTTTAATCCACTCTAGTTTCCAATAGCAGCCCAGCCCAGGGGGCAGCTGGCATGGCCCGGCCCATCACTGGGCTCTCCTGGCCCCAAAATCCCCTGCCCAGCCTCCATACTGGCTTCTTTGGCTGCTGACTGGCATCCGTGTGCCTGCTGCCGAGGAAGCCGGAAGAAGCTCGCAGAGAAGCCGGAAGCCAATCAACCTCCTTGCCAGCTTACCCCTGGCTTCTCTGCAACCTCTTTCTGGCCTCCCAGGCCACTGGAAAAATTTTTTAAAAAGATCACAGGGAAGCTAGTCAGCAGTCAAAGAAGCCGGCCAGGAGACTGGCCCAGGGATTTTGGGGCCAAGAGAGGCCAGTGACGGGACGGGCCAACAAGCTCTCCCCTGCCCCTTGCCAATTCCTGAAACAATTCCTGAAACTGGTACAAACACAGTGGGAACTATGTTTTTTCTGAACCAGTTTCTGGAATCGGTTCAGGAAATGGAATTTCCGGTAAGTGGGAACAGGGCCATAGCAGGTTTGATCCTGGAGGGCTCCAAGGTCAACTCAGCCTTCTATCCTTTCATAGGCTGGTGAGTACCCAGCTTGTTGGGAGCAGTTAGCCCCACATTGTAAACCACTTAGGGAGTGCTAGTTCACTGATTAGCAGTATAGAAACGTACTTGCTGTTGCTATTGCTATATAACTTTTCAATACTATCACGTTTCAAGTGAGTTGATCTTCCTGGAAGCTTTCTTCACTGCCCAGTCTTCACTACCACTACCACAGAGTCCTGGCGGTGCAGTGGTTAAACGCCAGTACTCACAGCCACAAGGTTGTGAGTTTGATCCCAGGGGCTCTAAGGTCCACTCAGCCTTCCATCCTTCCGTAGGTCAGTAAAATTAGTACTCAGCTTGTTGGGGGCAGTTAACTTACAGACTGTAAACCACTTAGAGAGTTCACTGATAAGAGGTATAGAAATGTACATGCTATTGCTAATTGTGACTTTGGTATTCAGCGGTAGATCTTTATAATAATAGTAATAATAATAATAAAATTTATTTATATTTCCCACCTCTCCCTGCAGATCAAAGTGGGATTACAACTGATAAAATCAAACAATACTTGAATATCTTACCTAGTTGCTTCATAGCTGCCCTTCAAAGGCTTGGTCTTCTAATTTCTAGACTGCACTCTCCATTTTGATTAATGACTGAGCCAAGGATAGGAAATCTTTATTTCATTGTTTTCATTACCCACTTTAAGTCATCTGCTGTAATTATTATTTTTAATTAATATTCAACTGTAACACCGCTTTTGCACTTTGTTTATTAACTTTCATCAATAGTCATTCCAAGTCTGCTATTTTCTACAAACAATATGGTGTCATCAACGTATCTTAAATTGTAGATGTTCCTTCTTCCTCTTTTCATGCAACCTTTTTATGAGTTCCTTCCCTCTTTATCTATGATAATATTCTTTATACATTAAACATTACATATACTTTAAACAGATACGGTAATAAAAGACAGTGTTGTCTGACAACTCTGTGATTTAGAAACTGTTCTGTTTCTCCATGTTCAGCCTTGACAGCCGCTTCTTGACCTGAATATGTTACATATTAGGACAATAATATGTTGTGGCAAATCCATTTCTTTTAAGGCGATCCATAATTTTTCATTATCTACACAAATCCTGTTCTATAATCCATAAAACACATGTTCAATTTCTTCTGAAATCATTTGGTGACCTCCATTATACAACATATGCTTTCAGTATTATACATAGTGCCTGTTTGGAACACAGCTGGAACATGCAGCATTTCCCACCCCAGCTATGGTTGTGGTTGTTGTTGTTCGTAAAATCTTGAGTATGACTTTGCTTGCATGAGAGATTAATGCAATGGTCACTACAATCCCTGGTGCCATCTTGAGGATTGAAATGTGTTTCGAGCATTTCCAGTATTTAGACCAAAAGCTCCCAGTAGAACCTATGGGAGCCTTACAAGGCTTAACAACCAGGTTTTGATCAGGACTGCAGGTTATTTCCTCTCTGAATGCCATCATCCTGACAATGCACTTCCACCCACAGAAGCTGTTAAGAATTATAAAAATGATTGTAGTAGTTCAAGTAGGATTCTTTAGTGTCATGGCTAGTTTGGCACACAGTCACTGTGTCAAAAAGAATAGTGTGTGCCACTCATGATTAACAGTATTGTTCCTGTAGTCAATGTGGGTCAAGATAGACATTAAGAAGAAGATCCCCGTGTATAGTTTGGGATTCATATTGTTTTTGGCTGTGATGTGATTTCCTCAGAGATAAGTGCCTGAACTCTCACTCACTTTGGCAAAGTAAACTTGTGTTTATCTTCCACTAAATAAGTAAAATGCAATAGTGAGAAAAAGCATGTGCTATAACAAACAGAAAACTTTCACCACTCAAGGAATCACTGCATCTAAATATGTTCAAAGGATATCATGTACTTTGACCCAATCTTTTATAAAAATTTGAGCTTATTTTATGCAAACTGCCTGTTATGTTGAATAAAGTCAAAGACAGGTGTGCTGTCTGTAATATTGCCATACAATATTAAATGAGTTCTTCGTACTGTATACTGATAACATTTTAAACACTACAGTTTTGTCCAAACAGACAATGGCAGATATCCAAGCAAATCCAAAACAACAATTGATTTCTGAGCTTCACGGTTTAGCAGCTGTTGGAGACAAGGCCAGGCTTGTGGTCCTGCTCAATCATTCTCCATCCCTTATCAATGAAACTGCAAAGAATGGTTGGACAGCATTGATGTATGCTGCTAGAAATGGACACTTTGGAATAGTACAGGCTCTTCTTGAGAAGGGGTAAGAAAAATATAGAAAATTAATTGTTAAGATTGTAAAACGTATACTCAGCTAAGATGCAAACTGCAACAGCATAATTATATAGGGATAGTTGTTTTTCCTTATAATTGCAATTATACAGACACAATTTCAGAGCTTAAATTAAAATTGGAATGTAAACAGATTAAAACCAATCCTCTTATATCTCAAATACTTTTACTCTGGGAACAAACAATATCTATATAAAAGTCCATTGATCATTTTACAATCCAGGGAAAGAAAAGGTGACATTCAGCAACCCATTAATCACCCTTTTTAATGAGCTGCTACACTTGTAATGTGGGGTTTTTCCCCCCCAAGATAATCAGTAGATGGTGAAAACTATGCTAGGCAATGCTGTTAATTCAAGTCCTGGTAATATTTAGATTGAGAGAATTAGGCTGAAGTCCTAAACATGTTACTTAGGAGCAAGTACCAGTTACACTTAGTTCTAAAAAGATATGCATTTAGATTGTGACACAATGGTATTTGTTGGTCAGTTCTGTACACATTTAGAAGTAAATCATGCTGATCATTGGATCACAGCCCTAAGCACACAACTGAACAGTTAAATTGTATTGTTCTTAACACAATAACAGTGTCACCATAATTCAGGAGCTGTAGTAAAAAAAAAAACAACTTTAAATTGTTGGTGAAGCTAATTTGATTTTATAATTTGATTTTTTTAAAAGGTGTGACAAATCTATAACCAATACATCAAACCAGACTGCACTGGACATTGCTCGATTTTGGGGTTATAAGAACATAGCTAATTTGTTAGTTAATGTGAAGGAGGGACTAGAACCCTTTTTCCTGACTACTCAAGTCAGAGAGCATGAAAACTATTTTTGCAGAACATTTCTGGATAGGAAGAGTGAGAAGAGGCCAGATGCTAAATGGCTAAATGCAAAACAGAAGCTGTCAACTACAGTATACATTCTTTTTTCAAATTTAAGTCCATTGGTTATATCAGAGCATGGTGAAGAAGATAGCTTCCAGTCTCCAAAAACTAAACTTCATCGGCTTGGCTATAAAGATGTAAAGGAATTCCTGGAGCACACTGAAACCGCCACATTGATTTTTCTTGGAGTAGAACTTGCATTGAAAAGTAGCTCACTTCCACCTTTGAATGGGAAAGATTCCAATGATGGTGAAGATGATGGGCTAGTTGTTTGGTTTGCTGTTAGTATAGATGCTACTGCTGCTGACAAGTTTCTGCAGAAACATCAGAACTGTTATTTCCTTCGTCCACCAATGCCTGCATTGTTCCAGTTGTCTGAAAATGAAGCTGGTAAGAACCTGAAACATTTCTTTTGATTGAGGTTTTGTACCGTAACGTAAGACACTGAGGACAGGCAAATTATTAAATCAAATGGGACAGAGATATAAAACCATACTTCTGACTTACAGCTGATTTAGCAAAGTTTTAATGTTATTTTGTCGTTCTCCTTCAGTACAGTACAGAGTACCTAGAAACTCCACATGAGCTCCATTCTGAAACCATAAGTAATGTTCAGGGCACTTCTTCTTCTTTTTAAAAAAATATATTTGTTTTAGTTTCAGTGTGGTGAGGAATAATGATTTATCACTTAGCTGCTCATTGCAGATGTGTGGGTTTTTTGCTTTAAAATGTCATTTTCCCAACTCTTGTACTGACAAGTTTTGGCAGCACCTAAATTGTAGAACTCCTTCCCCCAAGAGATGATATTGGCCTCTCCCTAGTTCTGCTTTACTAGGACACTAAAGTCTGTCATGGTCTATCTTTCTTGTAGTGACTCTTGTCATTCATTTAAATTTCCTGCTTTCAGGTTTTGTCCCTTGGTTCTCTGGCTTTTATGTCCAGTTATAATGTTTAATGCACAGCACAATACTGTGAGAGAAAAAATACAATTTTATAAATAAAGATGGGGGGAGCATAAATCACTTGTTAACATTATCTTTTGTGATAAATTAGAAAGTTGGCATTGCAGTAATTCCTTTGATGATAGAAAACCCCACAGATTGATTATTTGTTCTGGTCATTTTTAAGGAATCATTGCCCAAGCAAGATCTGTTCTAGCCTGGGATAGCCGATATCAGTTCTGTCCAACATGTGGCAGTGCAACCAAATTAGAAGATGGAGGCTATAGGAAATCTTGCTTGAAGGAAGACTGTGCCAGCCACCAAGGAGTTCACAATACATGCTACCCAAGAGTTGGTAAGATAATTTTCACAGTTGTCCTCTCTAATAGCAAGAAAAAGTTAAGTATGACCCATTTATAATATGCAGCCTGAAATTACTATCTATCTTTGTCTTTTGTTACATTGTTCTCCAAGTAATGCTTACAGATCTGAAAGAGCAAAAATGTGGATTGTGCTCTAAACATGTGCTCATATCAGTTTTCAGTGGGCATTGGCAAATACTGTGTATGAAATGTTAACCCTGGTTAAAATTTAAGCCATATTCCAACCTCCTCATTCCAGTGGCTGCATTTATATAATGATAAATCAAGATTGCTGGTGAACCTTGGCTTTACATAAATGAGCTGCCTGTTTGTGCTCGCAATCTGCTCACATCACCAGTAGTGGCTTACCTTGCATGGCATTCAAACCCAAGATGTTGATTTGTTGATCCTAGGCAAGTTAGGAGAAGAGGTAGTAATTGTTGTTGGCTTGCTGATCCAGGATTATTTCAGAGGAAGAATCCAGGACTCTAGTTCAGATGCTATACAATTTCTAGCTTGCTTATCCTCTTATAATGACAGGAGGTGTAAAGAGAGAACAAGGGAGCTATAATGGCTGGCATGTTTCATTCAGTTTAAGGATTTCTAGCAGTCTGAACATAGCTGCTGTGTTCTCATTACAAAAAAGAAATGCCTGCGTGCAGCCATCAAGAGGCCCATTTTTAGAGCACAGGAGATACCAGTGCAACACAGATGTAAATTATTTCAGTACATACTGTGTATAGCTATGTTCAAACTATAAGTTGACCTCACATATAACTCGAGGGCAGGTTTTGGGCCAAAATTATGGATTTCTATATGACTCATGGATAAGTCGAGGTAAATCTTAGGGGCACTTAACAAAGTATCTAAAGGATGAAGCACTGGAAAACAATGCCCACAAAACTTATAAAATTCCAGAAGGTATGTACTGTATAACTGTTTGTGCTCACACTAAAGGCTGGATAGATGAAAGAGTAGAGGGGAGTCAGTGCTTCCAGGACAGATTACACCCTTGCTTTTCACCAGGAGATGAAATCCTTTAAATATATAAGAGTTAACGTGGGTAAGTCGACCCAGGTTTTTTGGGTAAATTTTTTGACTAAAATTTCTAGACCTATACATAAGTATAGGCAGGTTTACCAAATAGATAGTAATTGTCTAGAGTGAGCAGAAGCTGTGGGTGTAGTACTGGGGTTTGAAAAAATTCAATGTCCCAAATTGTTGCAAAGGCACATGGCTAAGCAACTTTCTAATATCCTGTGTGGGCTATTGTACCTCTCTGTGCCAGTAGTAGCCCACTCCTGCACTAGATGTGCTTTGTCTTATTCACTTCAATGTGCAATTATTTTAGTTTTTTTAAAAAAGTTTTTATTTGCTCTTTTACTTTTCTATCTTCACAGTTTCATATCCTCTACTATTCTGAGGTTGTGTGCACATTGCTTTATTGTCATGTAACTTTCTTCTTCCCTTCTCTCTCATTGTAAATCCTAGGCTTGTCCCTTCTCTTTCTTCTGGTTTGTTAATTTGTCTTCCAGATTTTGGCTGATGTACCAGTTTTTTTTTTTTTTTTTTTTTTGAATTTTACAGAGAAGTATGCAGAAAGTGGTTCTTAAATCTTCCAAAGCCTAAATAAAGGAAAGAATTGTGAACAGGATAACATGGACAGGATTGCTGAGCCAACAGTTGGTGTTTCTAGTGACATTTTCTTAACAAAGCTAGCAGTCAGCATGATTTGAAACTCCTGCTGGATGCCTTACAGCATATGTATTTTCCACAAGTCATCAGTCTTCGAAACTTATTTACCTAATGGGATTGTCATATCCGTCATTTTGACAGCAAGGAAACAGTACAAGATGAAAAGCCAACAGAAAGGGCTAGAAATACAGCTGGAAGGTTGAATATCAAATTGCGAAAGAATTGGGTTGCTAAGTCGATACTAAAAAGTGGTGCCCAATCTGTTAAATCCACAAGACTGGAGAGAAGATGTCACCACCACATTTTACATTGCATTACTTTGCTGGCCCTTTTGCTCACTGTCCTCCCCTGTCCCTTCCTCACAACATAGACAGGAAGAGTCCTATTTGCTATAATGGCAGAAGAAAGCAAGTGGACAAATGGAGAGGTGGGCAGGGACAAACAGTTGCAACTGTTCTTAGGATCTATGATGATTTTTAATTTCTGGGTAAAGACCTGGAAATCCTGCAAAAAAAGCAAGAAAAAACAATATGCAGAGGTGGGAGAATAAAAGGGAAGTTTGAGGAGAGAAGAAAAGAAGCAGAAAGGTGCAGGATAATAAGGAAGAACAAATTAGGTGGAAAACAGAAAAATATAATAAAAATGCAGAATATGGAGAGGAACGAAAGTAGAAACAAAGGTTTGGTCCCTTCAAACACTGCAGTGGTGCTACATTTGCTTTCCTTGGGAAATAATACTTTATAGGTGGAAATGTTGTAAGAAGTGAAGCAAAATGACCCTCATGCTGTCCAGCATTTTAACAATTTCAATAGGGATTTAATTCTTTGCTTTCTTCTCAATGGAAGCAATGAGTAATTTAAGCAATTTTCTTCTCTCTGCATGAACATCTTTAAAAAAACTGCATTTTTCAAAGACTGTTTGCAATTTGGGAGTTATTCTGCACAAAATACACATGGCACTTTTATGCACAAAGCAGCATTTTTACACAGGAAATTATATTTTTGCACATAAATATTATTTGATTTGCAGAAAATACTGTTTTCTTTCTATAAGATGCTGTTTCCTGCACAGAAAGTGTTATTTTCTGCCCAAAATATCTGTGCAGATTTGGTGTAGAATAAATTCTGGTTCCCAATTGACAAAGGGGTCAGGCAAGTCTGCATTCCGTCACCCTATTTGTTCAGCTTGTATGCAAAGAATATCATAACGAAGAGCATGTTTAGATTCAGAAGGAGGAGGAGTGAAAATCAGAGGAAGAAACATCAAGAATCTAAGATATGCAGACAACACCATACTACTAGTGGAAAACATATCAGATTTTGAATAATTACTAAGGAAGGTAAAGAAGAAAGTGCAAAGGCTGACTTAATGCTGAATATAAAGAAAACAAAAATAATGACCATGGAGAAACTACATAAATTCAACCTAGACAATGAGGAAATAAAGAGTTTCTATTCCTTAGATCAAACATTGATCAGAATAGAGGCTTCAGTCAGGAAATCAGAAGACTGGGAGTGTGAAGGAACTACACTCATCCATATTTGCGGATTTGATTAATATGTTCTCTCTAGGACTCTCTAGGTCCTCCAGTGCAACTCTATGGCCAACTTTAATTAAAAGTTGCACTGAACGACCTAGAGAGAATACTCTACTAGGCATTTGTAGCTTCTCCAGTGCAGTTCTGTGGTCAGTGTGTGTCGGACGTTGACCACAGAGTTGCACTGGAGGACCTAGAGATTCCTAGAGAGATTCCTCTCAGGTAAAAACATGGTGTTTTTGTTATTTGTGGTTTTCCCATATTCATGGGGGTCTTGTGCACCCCTAACCCTAGTAATATGGAGGGAGAAGTGTAGTCAAGATCCTAAAGAACAGAGATATACAACTCAATACTAAAGTTAGAATCATCCAAGCCATTGTATTCCCCATCACCATGTATGGATGCGAGAGCTGGACAGTGAAGAAAGCAGATAAGAGAATAATCAACTCATTTGAGATGTGCTAGAAAAGAGTGCTGAGGATACCATGGACAGCAAAAAAGACAAACAAATGCATCCTGGAACAAATCAAGCCTGAAATCTCCTTGGAATTCAAGATGATGCTAGTAAGGCTGTTGTACTTTTGCCACATCATGACAAGGCAAAAATTCATTAGACAAGACACTAATGCTAGGAAAGGTAGAGGGCAGCAGAAAGAGAGGGAGACCACATATCAGATGACTAGATTCTATCAGAGAAATCACGAGTCTGAATTTGCAGGACCTAAGCAGAGCAATGGAGTATAGGGGAGCTTGGAGAGGTCTCATTCACAGGGTTACCATGAGGTGAGAACAACTTGAGGGCAGTTAACAACAACAACAACAACAGCAACAACATGTCCTGAAGTTTCTGAAAATTATTCTACCTTTAAGCATGCACTTTTGCACAAAGGTGGGGGTTTTCTGCACAAAAGCATTTTTCACACATTAAAAAACCATTTCCTGGTTAGCTACATTATTGTGCAAATTTGCTGTTTTGTACAAAAAAAAAGCAATGTTGAACAAAAATGTTGCTTTCTGTAAACTGTTCTCTGTAACAACAACAACAGTTTTTGTAAGAAAAACATTTTTTACACAACCTCCCCTCCCCACTTTCCAGAAACCCATATGATTTTTGTTGTTTTTGCATAATTGGTATTTTTGTCCAAAACAACTATTGTGGGTTTCAGGAAAACAACTGGGATTTGTGTGTGAAAATTGTAGGTTTTATTCAAAAACTATTTTTTTCTTACAAAGGAATCCCATTTCTAGAAAAACATGCGTGTTGCAAAAGTCACAAAAATCAAGTTTTTTGTATAAAACATTGATTTTGTGCAAATGTGGGTTTCTGGGTATGAGTGGGGTGTTTTGTTTTTGCAAAAACAACCTCTTTGCTCAAAATATATTTTTGCACAAAATATAGGCACACTTTTCAATGCAGGGTTGCTAGAGGAGAGTTATACAAAATCCAGGAATTTGGTACATTAATATTAAAAAAAAAAACAGCTCTCTGGAATGTTTTTGCATTTTTTTAAAAAATTGGTTTTTGTTTGGAAAAAAACCCACAATTTTTGTGCAAAACATCTCACTTGGAAACTTGTTTAATTGTACTTTGCTGTTTCATTCCACACTAACAAACTGGTTTGCAAATTGCAAACCATTGATTGAATCCATGGCATGCCTGAGGACTAGGGTCTGTTAGAGAATTTTATTGACTATTATCAACCTACTTATAATGAGATGTTTCTCCTCATCTAAAATGAAAGGGGAAGAAATACAAGAAATGCTAATGAGGGACAGACAGACTGAAGAACAAAGTTTCAAGCAGGACATTGATACGATGAAACAGCATTGAGGGAAACTAAATCATATAGTACTTCGAACTCTGCATAATGTTTGGAGGGAAATATATTCCACGGCCTATTAATCTGTGACTGGAGAGTTGAAGGCAAGATTTTTTGCTGGTTAAGTCACTGCTTTCTGTTGGGTGTGTAAGTAGGTCACTTATTGCAGTATTTTTAGCAAAAGCATGCTGTAGTTCCAGGTAATTTATCTCCTGAGTTTTCACTGTTGGTCTGTGTAAGTATATTCCTCCAAGGCATCTGTGCTACGAAAATAGGTGAATAAGTATCTTTAAAAAACCTGCAATAAGATTACTAGCTATGGGGCTTCTGGAGAATTGGATTTCAAGCTTTTAAAGGAGATATGAATACTAAGTGAGAATGGTACATTTATGCTTTTTGTGGCTGTCTTTTGAAACTGTTAAATAAGAACCCATTTCTTTTACCTGTATTCCAGATCCTGTGGTGATAATGCAAGTTATTCATCCAGATGGTAACCATTGTCTTTTGGGTAGAAAGAAGACATTTCCTCCTGGCCTGTTTAGTTGCCTTGCTGGATTTGTAGAGCCTGGTGAGTTTTCTTTTTTCATGCTGTGTCCGATGTTTTGTTTTGTTTTTCCTTCCTGTCCTAGGTACTCATTTTCCCTTTGATGTCTAAATAATAATTTGGACTTTGTTCAGCCAGTAAAAAATGGTAGTGCAAGGTAAAGATACAATAATTTATCTTGGCCTCTGCCTGCCAAGTTGAAGAGCCCTCCCCCCGACCACCATCTTGAGGGGAGAGAAGCAGAGGTTGTTTTTTTGTGTGTTATTTTTTGTTTGTTGTTGTTTTTTTTTTTTGTTACTTGCTTTGTTGTTGTATATGCATATGTATGCTGTAAACTGCTTTGATCATAGGAAAAGCGGTATACAAATAAATCATATTATTATTATTATTATTATTATTATTATTATTATTATTAATTGCTGGGTTTGTTTCAACTGTTAATTTATTTTTTATTTAACTCTGCTTTGCAAGGTATCTGAATAGACTTCTGTTTCCAGAATTGGGTCTGTGATCATTTCTCATTTTGTCCTATCCTGCAGCCCTTTAACCCCTTCCACTCTTCATATTATCCTTGAGTTGCTATGTCAGTACATACATACATAGACATGCGTTGTGGTTTCTTCTGCACTCTGATTCTCCAAGTCAGCTACAGAAATAAAAATAGAAGAAAAGCCATGGCCCTATCTATTCCAGCATACTGTTTGGACAATGGCCCATCAGTTGTAAGGCTGTAAGCACAAGTACATCCTCCTTTTCATATTGCCTGGCAGCTGAAATACAGAAGCATACTGCCTCTGGTACTGGACGTAGCATGTAGCCATTCCGGCTAGTAGCCAATGATATTTACATCCTTCATGAATTCATTAAATCCCCTGTTTTAAAGCTTTCCACGTTGGCAACCATAACTAAACTTTATAAACTCCATAATTTTGCTGTACACTGTGTGAAAAAAAGTTCTTTTTATCTGTCCTGAATCACCTACCATTTAACTTCAGTGTGTCTCTTTAGGTTCTAGTATTAGGAAAGAGAGAAAAAACTTCGCACTATCTACCATCTCCTCTTACTTTCCTCAGACCCTTGATCATGTTGATTGCTCTTTCTTACATGTTTACCATTTCCAGATAGAAGTGATACTGTATTGGACCATATGTTCTTTGCTACTAGTCAGAATATTTGGGCAGATAGTACAGTTTCTTTGTGGGCCATTGGATTCAGGGCTACTGTCACCTGTGGCAACATATCTGTTGCTAGCAGTAGCCTCTGGTGTAATTTTGCAAAAACCAAGAACCTACAATAAGATTCTTCTCATAGGCAGAGAGTGCAATTTGTGGGTCACCACAATATAAACTACAATTATGTTTTGTTACACTTAATATCTAAGGCAGTGGTTCCCAACCTGGGGGTCGAACGACCCCTTAACAGGGATCGCCTAAGACCCAGGGTTGGCTCCATAATCTATAATACTCCAATGCATTAGTTCTCAGTCTGTGAGTCGCAACCCCTTTAAGGTTCTCAACATGTGGGTCGTGGCATCAGGAAGGTTAAGAACCACTGATCTAAAGACTCCCATGAGTCTGGACATAATTTAATTGATCCCCACTGCTAAAAACATTGCAATACATGTGTAGATTTTAAGATTGCAGCTTCCATTCTCAAAGTACTCTTCAATCCTTGTTTACTCTACTGGAACTAGAGCGGTCTGCGTGCTTTGAAGAACAAAGATTCATATTGTCAGGCTCATGAAAAGTGATGCCAATATAATTAAAATGGAAATGCTAAATCTATAAAATCAAACAAGTAATTTGAAGTGGACTGCAGTCTCTAATTAAAATCAGCATAAAAAGCCATTTCAGTGTCCATTTGTAAATGATTAACAGGTTTCCAAGCGGAAACTTCTGAAGGTACTTTAGAAGTATTAATTATTGAAGAGGTTATTCAGAATAGTTCTAGCAGCAGTTACTGAAACTGAGGTGGTTTAAAAGTTGTTTTAAAGTACAGCCCAAACCTCTTGCTGTTGATGGCTGAATGAGTTAAAATGGTACCTTGATAGGATAGAGGACTTCCTATACGTACCAAAGTAAAATGGCATTCCAGTTAAGCTGGTGAAAAGTTGGTGATTACTGGAGGAAATCCCTGGACATAGGCTGTCCCAAGACTCAGGAGGAGCCAAGTTTGAATCTGTAGGATCTAGCATTACAGTCAGCACTCTGTATCCACCGATTCTTTATTCACAGAGCCATGACTTGAAAATATTGAAAAAAAACATATAAATTTCAAAAATGCAAACCGTGATTTTACCATTTTATATAAGGGACATCATTTTATTTTGCCATTGTATTTAATGGGACTTGAGCATCAATTAATTTTGCTTTCCACAGAAGGTCACGGAACCAAACCACAGCAGATACCAAGGGCCCTTCAGGAGAGATCTTTTATTCCATTTCTCTCTGGTCCTACTTCAGGATTACAAATTTTAAATTCATTTTAAAAAGTCAACATTTGACAGCTGCAAGCTTTCAGATCCTGCATTTTATCTAGGCACCTAGGTTAAGTGAACACTGTAAAAGTGGATTGTAGTAAATTATAGGGCTATATAAAATAAAACTTTTAAATATATGTTTATATTTAAGAAAGCACTGAAAAGCTGCAAATGATGTGTGATAAAACATGCATCCCGTGAAAACACCAGCAGGTGTAACCTTAAAGATCTGATTTGTTAATTTATTTGTTTGGTGTGTATGTTTCATCTTGTACATATATATGTTCTTCTTTATTTGTTACATTTCTGATGTGTGCTCTGCATTGTTGTTAGCTGCCCTCAACTCAGCTTCGACTCATGGCGACCCTGTGGATGAGGCATCTCCAAATGCCCCTGTCCTCCACTGCTCTGCTCATTTCCTGCAGACTCGTGCCTGTATCCTCCCTAATTGAGTCCAGCCATCTTGTGGGCGGTCTGCCTCTCCTTCTGCCCTCAACCTTTTCCAGCATTATTGTCTTTTCCAATGTGTCATGCCTTCTCATGATGTGGCCAAAGTACACCAGCCTCAGTTTAATCATTTTGGCCTCCAGGGGTATTTCTGGCCTGATTCGCTCAAGAACCCATTGGTTTGTCTTTCTGGCTGTCCATGGTATCCTCAGCACTCTACAGTACTCCAATACCACATCTCAAATGAGTTGATTTTCTTTTTATCTGCTTTTTTTTTCACAGTTCAGCTCTCAAATCCATACATAGTGATTGGGAAATTTATGTCTGGGTCGATTCTAACTTTGGTGCTCAATTGTATATTTTTACTCTTTAGGATCTTCTAGGTCTTTCATGGCTTCTTTTCCCATTCCTAGTCTTCTTATCTCTTGATTGCAGTCTCCATTCTGGGTGATGTTTGATCCCAGGTGCAAGAAATCTTTTGACTATTTCAGTTTCCTCATTGTCTAATTCTAATTTATGTGGATCCTCCATGGTCATTATTTTTGTTTTCTTTATGTTCAGCAGCAGGCCTACCTTGGTACTTTCTTCTTTGATGTTCCTTAGTAATTCTTCCACATCGTTGATGTTTTCCACTGTTAATATTGTCAGCGCAACTGCTGGGGTCCAACAACCCTTGTCAGCAACTCAAACGAGTCCTGGGGTTAAATCAGACCCTTGTAGCAGAGCTGGCAATTTCCAGAAGCTGAAGCGTGGCTCCCAGAGTCCAATTGGGATGACAGCAACTGGATGTCTTCCAGGAACTGCAGCAATGCAGGAACCTCCAGGAACACACAGCAAACCGATGCTGTAGCTTCTTCTGATAAACCACCAGAGAAACAAAAGTCCCCAAAGTGCTCTTTATTCACAGTGCTATAATACAAAACTAGATCTCTCAAACTCCACAACATACCAATCCAACTCCTACTTCAAACCCACACCACACCCTTGTAACCCCTGGGTTTATATAGACTCCAGACCATGTGGTCTCCCAAACCCAATGAGTTCAGGTGTGTAGCCATGTCATGTGTCTCCCTTGCAATCCAGACACATGTTTCATCATCCATGGTACGTGCACTTGGACACTGAAGTGTCCTTGGCCCAATGAGCTTCAGCTGTGCTGATCAGCCTTGCCACTATGCTGAAGGCTCATGGCCAAACACACACACACATCAAGCATTTCCCTGTGTGCTGTGTTTTAACCCTTCAAATCCTGACAAATATTGTGTCATTCGTATATCTTAGATTTTCTTTCCTCCTATCGTCACTCTTCCTTCGTCTAAGATTGTGGAGAGATTCTGGGAGATTTTCAAGATAGCTTCAGTTCTTTTGAGATGCTTACAGCATGGGATGTAATCTTTGCACGGAGCTTTGTCAGTTAACAGTTCCTTCCTTTTCTTTGATTAGGTGAGACAATTGAAAATGCTGTTCGAAGAGAAGTGGAAGAAGAAAGTGGAGTTAAAGTAGGCCATGTTCGGTATGTCTCTTGTCAACCATGGCCAATGCCCTCCTCACTAATGATTGGATGCATAGCAGCTGCAATGTCTACAGAGATTAAAGTTGACAACATTGAACTAGAAGATGCCCGCTGGTTCAGTAGAGAACAGGTAAAGTTCAATTTAATTTCCTTTTCTTATTGATTGCCCTCTGACTGTATTGGTTAGGGCATGCAATATGGATGTGCTTTTTCAGGCAGACAAATGAGTTCTCGTACTCTTCCTATTGTACAGTGATTACACTGAAATTGAAAATTATGTGGTACTAAAAGAATTCTTCCTCTGTTTAGCCTAAAGATGCCAATACTTTCTATGGATATGTTTCAAAAGCAAGCATCAAAAGTATGATGGCTTTCTGGACATGCAACTTTCTCTCAGCCATTCTATAATGGAAAAAGAAATAAAATTAGGCAATCATATTTTAAGGAACACATTTGTATAGAAATGTCAATTTATCAGGTTTTGATGCGATCTTACACCAGTAGAAATGTGTATCACAAAGTAACTTGCTCCACATTTTCTCCCAATCATCACTGTTTCAGTATTATATTTATACAGTGCGCCATATGTGGGCGCACTATACACAGCTTCCTGCTTACGTGGAAGCTGTGCAACAATATAAACAATGGGGCACATGCACTCCATTGTTTCCTATAGGGTGCGAGCATACGCGGATTTCCCCGTACACGGGGGGTCCAGAATGGATCCCCCACAGAAGGAGGGCCCACTGTAATTCCAAGATGTTTAAACTTGCCTACTTTTCCTTTGCCTGTGCCTACTGAAAAACAAGATGTAACATAAAGATATGGTTGTTAGAGCCACAACAACAACAAAAGTGTTGATGTTTTTATGAAAATGTCATGCTGCCTTAGTCTGTGGTTTTCTGTCATCAAACTTAGGAATCAAATCACCAAAACAACACTCTGGAGAAATAGTAGTTGTTTATAAAATGTATAAGAACAAGCTAATGTATGGATGAAACTAGTATTAGTTTGTCTTGTTGCACCTCTCTAATGAAAAACAATTAGGCACATCCTTGTGAAGGCCTTAAATTTGTAGTCCATTATCTCTGATGAACTACACATATTCCTGTTTTGGTGTTAATCTGCTTGTATATAATTTTTATGTTTCAGGTCATTGAAAGTCTCAATAAAAGGACCCAGAGTGCTTTTGTTATACCACCACAGCAAGCCATTGCTCACCAGTTGATAAAGCACTGGATTGGAACAAGTGCCAATCTTTAAATCCAGCAAGTTGATTAATCTATTTTATACCATATCTGCTACCATGCTAGAATTAAACTATGTATTATCCATCCCCCATTTGTGTGTGTGTGTGTGTGTGTCCCATCATTTTGGAGTCTGAATTTATTAGCCTGTATTGCCCCCAAAAAATCACACAGAGATCTTTTTTGAACTCCCACGGTCTGATACTGCTTATATTTGGGAGAGTAGGAGAAAAGTGAGAATGTGTGCGGGAGTGTGGAATCTAGCAGACCATATAAAATGACTGGATTTGTTTTAGCTTGAGATTTGAAGGATTTCAGTCAATACAGAGTGCAAAAGCCACAGATATAAGCACTTACAAAATTGTTGGTGTGGGATCCGAGGGGAGGAAAGTGTCATTTCTATTTGATTATTTCATTTGAGTTTGGTTACTCTTGCTTTGATTCTTACCTAGAACAGATTTTAACTTTCTCAAACTTTTTCTATCATAGCTGAAAGGATTCTACCTAAAGGCTTTCAGCCATTTCTCAAAGCCTGAACTGATAAAATCACACTTTCTCTGCTCTGAAAAAGCATTACAAAGAGCCACTTAAAATTGGCACATGGATACCTGTATTTCAGCTGTTTTTATTATTTTTCCAAGAGGGAAGCATTATGATAGAGTCTGAGAAGGACAGCATGTAATCAGCAAAGTATCCTGGGATCTCTAAGCTAGTGTTCTAAGACTTCCGTATCAGCCATATGCTGCAGTAAAAGCCACTTTGAAGTGATTACTCAAAGGACAGTGCCTTGGGATTGTTCTGAGCAGAGAATAACACACTGCTACATCCTGTTATTTGTAGAACTGGAGCTTGGGCAGTACGTGCACAACAGTGGTGCGTAATGTGACTTGGGAGCAGCAAGCTCCCTCTTGTGCTTGCACAGGTGTCATAGTTTAAACTTGTCAGATTTGGCCCACTTGGAGAAGAACTGTAAATGATTACCCTATACCTTTCAATATAATTTTCATAACACCCAGAAAGCAGATGCATCTTGTTGTTTCCATGTTTAACTCTAACCAGCACAGCAAATTTGAACCAGCACAGCAAATTAGAGTGGTATTCTGCATTAATTGTTTAACCCTCTTGAAGATAGGTCCAAAACACTCTGCAGCAATAATCCAGTTCAAGACTGCTTTTAGTGCCTTGGTTTAGTGCTAGTACCATCCTGGCAATTGTAGTTTATTGCGGCACCAGAGCTCTTTGATAGGCTAAATGTCTCACAAAACTAAAGTTCCCAGAACTTCCTAGCATTAAGTCAGGGCAGTTAAAGTGGTCTCAAACTAGATTATTTATGCAGTGTGTTTTGGACCATAGTCATCAAAATAACTTCCTTATCCCCCCCCCCCAAAAAAAAAAAAACCTGTGGCTATGACCTTTCCTGCTTGGAAACCAGATTGACTCCTCCCCAGGGTTACCATTGTTACAGGCCAGGCAGATTTTAGTTGGCAATTCTTCAGCCTGTGCATATACTATTAAAATGTTGATATATCTTTCAATAAAGACCTATAACCTGCTAAAAACCTATAGATGGTAGAATTTATTTATTTATTTATTTATTTATTTACGTTATTTATCCCCCGCCCTTCAGCCCTAATGGCTCTCAGAGGGGCTTACAATTATTCATTTTAATAAGACGGTTTACATCTTATCTTATCTCAGGCTTACAATCTAAAAGACACGACACAAAAGGAGAAGGGAATGGTGGTGGGGAAGGGGAAGAAGGCCAATGGTTCTTCTCTCCCTCTGATGCCTGGATCAAGGCAGATTGACTAAAGGGACGGCTCATCTTCTTCAGGCTACCCCTTATGGAGTTGGGTCAGTCTATTCACTCCCTCCCAGGCCGAAGGATGACAGTTATGGAGGGAGGAGCCTCTATCTTCAGGCTAGCCCTGATGGAGCTGGAGCCTGAATATAGAGCCTGTGGCAATGTCTGCCAATTATCTGTCCTGTAAAAAAAGAAGGGAAATGCTTGTTTAGATTTCAAGTCTGGAAAGAATGCCAGATAGCAAGTAGAAATAGCAAGTACATTTCTATACTGCTTATCAGTTCACTTAAGCACTCCCTAAGTGATTTACAAAGTGTAAGCTAATTGCTCCCAACAATCTGGGTACTCATTTTAGCCACCTCGGAAGGATGCAAGCCTGAGTCGAGCTTGAGTCCTTCGCTGGTATTGAACTCGCACCCTTATGGTTTGTGAGTGGCTGCAGTACAGGCATTTAACCACTGTGCCACCAGGGCTCCTTATGTTGTTGTTGTTGTTGTTGTTGTTATTATTATTATTATTATTATTATTATTATTATTATTATGCTTTATTTATATAGCACTGTAGATTTGCACAGTGCTGTACATACAAACAATAAAATAGATAAGAGTAAACCTGCCCATGGCGTACAATCTAATTAAAAGAATGTTAAAAAAAAAACCTCAGAATGACCTCAGATAACCCTAAAAGTTAGTACATTAGACATCTGATTATAAGTATTAGGGTGCAAACTAAAAGTGGGGTGTGCACTAGATTTTAGTGTACCGAACACAAAAGATAAGATGTAAACATCTGATTGGATAATTGATACACTATGGGCTCATTCCCACTTGCAGTTTAACCCGATTTCCGATTTGGCTTCGCTTTGTGCTGTTAATTGATTCCAAAAAGTCCCTAGTTCCCACTATAAAACTGGATCTTTTCATTATGCCTGTGGAATTGCTTTTTCTCCCCGTATGATTGTCATCCACACTAGTTTGCACCACTTCAAAATGTATGTCAATAATCTGTGCATCACCAGTGATGTAAGCAGGGGGGAGGGAGACTCCTGGGTCCCATCTAGACCTCTGCCATCAGGGTGCCCGGGGGGGGGGGGGACATAAAGTCGGGTGTGCATCATCAGGACACTACGCCCCGACTTGCCCGCAAGCCAGCCTTTCAGGCCAGTCTGGACAGGGCCTTGGTAGATAATACAGTGGAACCTCGCCATACGCGGGGGATCCGTTCCGGATCCCGCCGTGTATGGTGATTTCCGCCTATGCTCGAGCCCCATTGTAAACAATGGGGCTCGTGCGCGGAGGTGCGCGGGGCTCAACGGGTGCGCGCGCCCATTCAACTGAATGGGACGCGCTGCCTCTTCTGCCCCGCGCCCGCCCAGCGGCTTGAGCGCATACGCTCAAAGCCGCTTATAAAAAGGCCGCGTATGCGGAGGCCCCACTGTATGGAAAACCATGTGATTAGGTAGAACCTGATCATGATGATAAAAGGGGAATGTTACATGTTAAATGGTTTAGAAGGCTGATGTTCTTACACACATTACTTATTGTGAAGCCTGTTAAGGAGCTGAATAGAAAAAAAAGCCCTATGAAAGTCCTGGGAGTATATCACATGGAGCTTTTTGGTCGTTTTGTGGCTCAGTTCCAGCACACTTCCAAAGTGATTGCACTTCCAATGATGCGGTTTCATGTCATAAAGGGACTGTTTTATCAGACGCCATTGATTTCTATGGGAGCCCCTTGCGAAGTGCTTCAGCAGTGTTTCTGAAGTCACCCCTCATTTTGTTAAAAACGGGAAAAAAGTGACTTCACAGAATTCGCTTCCAGGCTGCCTTTGACTGCACTTCGATTTGGTCTGGTGTGGAAAAGCACTCCGATGCCACCCCCCTTGGCCCCTGCGTCCTGCTCCGTCATCCCCCTCCTCCTCCTTCATGCCATCTCCTCCTCTCTGCCAACCAGCTGATCCCATCATCCCCTGCATCCTCCTAGACACCAGTCTGCTCCCCTCCTTCACCCTGACACCTAACCCATCATCCTCTGACTGCTCCTGCATCCCCATCTCGCCCTCTGTGCCACCTAACACATCATCCCGACTGCTCCTGCATCACCATCTCGCCCCCTGTGCCACCTAACACATCATCCCTGCCTTCTCCTGCATCCTGATCCTGGCCCCAGGGACCCTCAGCGAGCTATCCCATCATCCCCTGACTGCTCCTGCATCCTGATCCTGGCCCCAGGGACCCCCAGCGAGGTATCCCATCATCCCCTGCCTTCTCCTGCATCCTGATCCTGGCCCCAGGGACCCCCAGTGACCTATCCCATCATCCCCTGACTGCTCCTGCATCCCGATCCTGGCCCCAGGGACCCCCAGCGACCTATCCCATCATCCCCTGACTGCTCCTGTCTCCTGACCTTGGCCGCAGGGACCCCCAGTAAGCTATCCCATCATCCCCTGCCTTCTCCTAGACACCGATGAAGGATGACAGCTAAGGAGGGGGCAGGGAAGGAGGGCAGCGTCCAGAGCCCCACTGAGCATGTGCAAGGGTGCCGATTTGAATCGTTGAACCCTCAAAGTACGCTCTGGTGTGATAATACAATGTGCACTCACTCCCCTTTGCTTGAGTCCGCATCACGTGACTTGCTTGGAATCGAACTGACTTTGCTTGCCCCTCACTTCGGAAGGACAACAGAAAGGCAACCAGGTGTGGAAAAACATCACGTTTTAACCTCAATCTGCATTGCTAGAAAGGAGTGACTCTGTATCTGGTGTGAAAAAACATCACACTTTGCATTGCTAGAACAGGAGTGACTGCGGATCTGAGCTGCAAGCCCCCCCCCCCAAATGTGTGATAAGGTCAGCTTCTCCTCTGTTCTCCAAAATCTCCTTGAAGAAGATGTGATGGCTATATGACTGAATATAGGATGCACCGTAATCTAATAAGGCCTATATGTAATGTTATGGAATATACCTAAACTGAAGTGCTCAAACATTGCTATGTCTGTGATTCTCCTTTGAAGTGAATGTACATGTACAATGGGCCCTTTGTATCCAAAATCCACGGATGTTCAAGTCCCATTAAATACAATGGTATAGTAAAATGGTGTCCTTTATATAACATGGTAAAATCAAGGTTTGCTTCTTGGAAAGTGTATATTTTTAAAAAAATTCAAACTGTGGATGCTTGACTCCGTGGATAAAGAAACCCATATTCGCTAGGGTTAGGGGTGAGGGACCCTATGAATGTGGAAAAAACACTATTCTTTTTACCTAAGAGAATATCTCTCTAGGATCTCCAGGTCCTCCAGTGCATCTTTATGGTCAACATCTGCCAGAAGTTGATCATAGAATCATGCTGGAGGACCTACAAATGCCTAGAGAACTGTTTTTTCTAGGAACGTCTAGGTCCTCCAGTGCAACTCTATGGTCAACTTCCAGCAGAACTGCACTGGAGGACTTAAGAGATTCCTAGAGAGAGCACATTGATCAAAACCGCAAATAAAGAACTCTAAAGGTCAAAGCTGCAAACGTGGAGGGCCAACTGTATATATTAAGGAATACAATAAATAGCCTAAACAATACCAAAAGTATCTATTCCTTCCTATGTAGTTCATTTCTCCAAGGAGGAAAGGCTGGTCTTCTTTGTCCTTGTGCTTGGGTGAGATCTAAACTTTTATACTTTGAGCTACTACTGTGGGAGGAGCCAGAAGCCTAATTCTACAGAAGTCTGGGAGAGGCACACACCACTTTTTCTTCTTCAAGGAGATTTTGGAGAACAGAGGAGAAGCTGACCTGGGAACATTATTGGAGGGGCTTGTGCGAACTTTTGCTCAGAGAAGTGAGTCAGAGACTTGCCTCTGGAAGGAGCTAGTAGCCAGGAGCTCTCTACATAACTATAGTCCCAGTTGTTTGAGCTCTTTAACAGAGCTTGGGGACAAAAGCCAAGCCAGCAGGGATTCTTTACACTGGTGTTTAGCAGGGGAAGCCCACAGTCTTGTTCAGTTCCTCCTTAAGACTTCTCATTATAGACACTGAAGGACCTGCTGCAGTCACCTGCAACACTTGTGCGATGTTTGTATTCTTGCCTAGAGATGTGGGGAACTTCACCTGCACCAAGTGCAAGTTGGTAGCCCTCTTAGAAGAGAAAGTCTGGCAGCTGAAGGCCCAGGTATTTACACTTCAGCATCTTAAGGAGCAACAGGTTTTCCTAAACAGAACGGACAGAAGGGACTTGGATGGGAAACACACAGAGGAAGTTGCTGGGGAGGATGAGATCACTTCACATACAACAGAAGTAGATGGTTGGAGGACAGTCACACACAGAAGTAGGGAAACCAGGGAACGTTCTGGGAGTTTGCAGCTACAGAATCAATTTGAATCTCTCTGTTATCAGAGATGATGAGGAAGAGCATCATGGACTGACTTCAGGGACAGAGCAGGGGGTCCTGGGAGTACCACCAAAGGGAACAGCTGCTACTAAGCCTCGGAGGAGGCGTGTGGTTGTGGTGGGGGGCTCCTTGCTGAGAGATACTGAACCAGTGGTCTGTGGGCCTGACAAAATGTCTCCCTGGCGCAAAGATCTGTGATGTGACAGAGAGGCTGACAAGACTTGACAAGATCATTACCCCTTTCTTTTGGTTCATGTGGGAACCAATGATACTGCAAGACACAGCCTTCAGAATATCATAAGGGATTATGAGGCTTTGGGTAGGAAGTTGAAAGAGATGGATACACAGGTTGTCATCTCATCTCTTCTCCTAGTTGAAAGGCATGGTCCAGGAAGGGAGAAGAAAATAGCAGATGTAAACAACTGGCTCCATAGATGGTGCCGCCAAGAATGGTTTGGATTCTTGGATCATGGACTGAGGTTCCATGAGGAAGGACTTCTGGCAAGGGATGGGTTGCATCGCACACCAGTTGGCAAAAACGTTTTTGCCAATAGTCTTAAAATTTTGATCAAGAGGGCTTTAAACTGAGTTATATGGGGGATGGAGACAGTATTCTGGAAGGCAAAAAGGCTGGAGAAAATAATCAAACTGTCATAGAGGGACCAAGACAAACAGTTCAAGGACCCAACAGTGGGAGGGAAAAATGTTTGCACAGGCAGCAAGTAAAGGGAATACATGGTCTTAAATGTCTCTACACTAATGCACAGAGTTTGGGAAATAAGCAAGCTGAACTTGAACTCCTAGTACAACACAGCCAATATGATATAATAGGCAACACTGAAACATGGTGGGAGGAGTCTTATGATTGGAATGTAGAAATAAAGGGGTATAACCTTTTCAAGAGAAATAGGCAAAACAGGAAAGGAGGAGGAATAGCCTTATATGTCAGGGACATTTACACCAGTGAAGAGATCCAGAACATCAATACTGGCAGCCAGGTGGAGAGCATCTGGATAAAAATTAAAGGGGAGGGAAACAACAGGGATATTACTGTGGGAGTATATTACAGATCCCCGAGTCAGACAGAGGAATTGAATGATGCCTTTCTAGAACAGATGACCATACACTCAGAAAGGAGAGATGTAGTAGTGATGGGTGACTTCAACTATCCTGATATTTGCTGGAAGTCAAACTCAGCCAAATCCTCAAGGTCTAGCAAATTCCTCACTTGCCTTGGAGACAATTTCATTGTCCAAAAGGTGGAAGAGGCAACAAGGCGATCAGTTATTTTGGATCTGATCCTAACCAACAGGGATGACTTAGTTAATGGAGTGCAAGTGGTGGGATCCTTAGGTGAGAGTGATCATGTACCCCTGGAGTTTGTTATACAATGGAAAGGAGAAGCCAAGCATAGTCAGACATGTATTCTAGATTTTAGGAAAGCAGATGTTAGTAAACTTAGAGAAATACTGGGGGTGATCCCATGGTCAGGAATACTAAAAGATAAGGGAGATCAAGACGGATGGGACTTTCTCAAAAGGGAGATACTGAAGGCACAATTTGAAACAGTTACAAGGAGGAAGAAAAATGTGAGGTGTCTCAAGAAACCAGGATTGATGACTAAGGAACTTTCAACTGAGCTACCTTTTAAACGGAACAAGATGACCCCCAAGTCTCAGGCCGGCAGCGTCCCTGGTGTCCTATAGGCTGAAATAAGGGGGTCTCATGCCCACACGCGCTGGCTTGAGGGAGCCTCTGTGGAAGCCTGTAAGGCAGGTACCGCAGCCGGGCTCTCTCGGTGCCATTGCTGGGAAAGGTGGCGGAGAAGCGGCTCCAGAGCCGGTTGGGCCGAGGGAAAGAGCCGGCCCCTTATTCCTCACTGCCACCGCCTGGGATTCTCTGCTCCTACAGCTGCTTCTGTGGCATGTCAGAAGTCCACTGTGGAAGCCGCTGGAGCCACTGATGGGTTGTGTTCTGTGGACACTTGACAGTTTTTCCACAGACCACATATGTAATCAAAGCACTACCAATTCTTGAATGAAACGTGCCATTAACAGAGATAAATCTGGGTTATCTAAGCAACAAGGAAAACTGAGATTGGTCAAGTCAATTTAACTGTGATGGAGACAGATGTTGTTGCTGCTGTTGTTATTGCTGCTGCTGCTGTTGTTGTCTAAGTAAAACATGTCTCTAATAGTATAATATTCCCAGGCTTTGTGATCATATTGGACCAACAAACAGCAGGCACAAAGTTCAGAATTCAGAAAATGTACACTTTGTTTTTTATATATAAGAATGGAAGTTTCTCGTCCTGAAGATTTTGAAAATATGCTTTAAAGTGTGTAACAATGCTTGATGGCAAGTTTATAATGCAAATAGTTGTATTCCACATTAATCTAGAAGGAATTCTTGTTTTTCAATGCACTGTTTTATTGTATTTTCCTGACTTTAACTGGAGATCTAGCATTAGCTCCTTCAGTAATGACAAAGCATTTTTGCAGTTTCTCCCAGCTACCTTTTCCGTACTCCCTTTTTAAAGCTGTTTTTGAATCTTGTTCCAACCTTTAATTGCTTCTTTCATTCTGACCACAACATTGCAAAATCAACCCCCTTCAACAAATACTATGTGGCTCTACTTAGAAGTCTCATTGAATTTATTGAGAGACATTCTTAGCCTTAACTAACTCTTTTCTTTTCTTTTTTCAATAAATCCTTTTACTTTCATTTTCCAGTTTTCAGACTAAGCAATTGCTTCTTCATGTCCCAATTTTATTTTTACCACTGCATTTCCACTAATGTACTAATGATCAGCATGCTAGCACTTAAATATGTGATGTATGCTGCCTGCCTATTGTGATATGGTCCATTAAATATATTTTTCTTAGGCAGACAGTGTCTTTTGGCCCAAGCTGCTTTTCATTTTGTTTTTTTAAAGAAAGATTAGTGTAATTGTAATTCTCGTCTCTTTTAAATCTGTTAAATCACGTGAAGGAAAAAGAAGGAGAGTGCCAGTAGGCTGATTAAAGATAGGCCATTCCTGATACTCCATGGAATTAAACATACTAATCAGATTCTGAGCTTAAGTGACAAAAATAGTAATGAAAAGAGCAGGCCAATAATACTAACAATACTTAACAAGACGTGTCTAGTCTCTTCTCTTTGTTTGAATGCCAATTTTTTGTTTTAGACTTCTCAGAAAAATAGAAGGACTTTATATAGAATTTGATGAGGTGAGTGGTTTACTTTTGTTCTTGTACCATTTAGAAAAGTGACCATAAATGCTATGTGGCAATCAGGACACATGACTTTGTATGTGCCTTTACACTGTCCCGATTTAAAAGTACAGGAAAGGATGAGTGATAAGAGGAAAGGAGAGAGGGTGGGAAAGGGTTTTAAACTTATATACCTTATTTAGTTTTCTTTACTGTGCCCAGTGCATCCATATGAAAGCAGAGCACATAATAACTGAGCTTATTGATCAATTGTGGAACATATGGTTTGCTGGAAATCATAAAGAAGGAAAGTGATGTTTAGCTCCTATCCTTTGTAAGTATTTATATGAACGTTTTCTTTTTATATATTATTAGCTAAATGTACCTTTAGTATTTCACAATGTTCGTTTCTGTGAAATGGAAACATTTTCAAATTCTTTGTTTCATTGAGAAAATCCCCATTAGCCTTACACAACATTTGGAGCATTCACTTTTTGTCCTAAAACTGAAGTGCTTAGTTATTATACTAAGAATGAAATATATATCCTTACCTGATGATGATAATAATAATAAGTCCTTCTGAGCTCAGTGACATGCATTTCGGAATATAAATATTCAAGATGATGCTGTAAAACAAGTCCAGAATAAAATTTGTTTGATATTTTTGTGTTTTCATACAATGTTTCTAAATGTACATTTTTCTAAAAATCTAGAAACAGCGAAAAAGGTTTTTTAAAAATTATCTAGAATTTCAGCAATTTTTCTTTGTATTAAATCTGATTTCAACTGAATTTGCTTTTCTATGAATATATTTCAGAACATAGTTTTACTTTTCCTTCTCAACAATGCTTACTCTAAAGTGTGCATGCACTTTGACTGTGTTAGTCTAAGTCTTCTATATACCTTTTCAGTTAATTTGCCCTAGCACAGGTGTTGCCAGGTTTTCCAAATAGCAACAAGGGACAAGTTTGTGCTGTAACTAAAAATGAAAGTATTCATTTCTCTTAACTTAGCAATGTGTTTCTTGGTAAAATTCATGCATTGTCCACATTCATAAATTAAATGATGCACACACTTTTATCTTTATGAAAAGTCCATACCCCAAAATATGAATTGTTCATCTTTCTCAGTTGATCTTAAAGGAAAAACTGCTCAGTTCTATATAGGGGACATTCCTTACAATAAGGGACAATTGCCAGACCTGATCTCTTTTTTTGATAAAATTACCAACTTGTTAGATGAAGGGAATGCTGTGGATATAGTATATCTTGATTTCAGTAAGGCCTTTGACAAAGTTCCCCATGATATTCTTGCAAACAAGCTTGTAAAATGTGGGCTAGACAAGGCAACTGTTACATGGATTTATGATTGGTTGACTGGCTGAATTCACAGGGTGCTCAACAATGGCTCCTCTTCATCCTGGAGAGAAGTGACCAGTGGGGTCCCACAGGGCTCTGTCCTGGGCCCAGTGCTATTCAACATCTTTATCAATGACTTGGATGACAGAATTGGAAGCATTCTTATCAAATTTGCAGATGACACCAAATTAGGGGGAGTAGCTAATACTCCAGAGGACAGGATCAAAATTCAAAATGACCTGAATAAAGCTGGGCCAAAGCTAACAAAATGAAATTCAGCACGGAGAAATGTAACGTACTGCACTTAGGGGGGGAAAATGAAAAGCACAGATATAGGATGGAGGACACCTGGTTGAATGAAACTACGTGTGAAAGGGATCTAGGAGTCCAAGTAGACCATAAGTTGAACATGAGTCAACAATGCGATGCGGCAGCTAACAAGGCCAATGAGATTTTAGGCTGCATCAATAGAAGTATAGTGTCTAGATCAAGGGAAGTCATAGTGCCACTATATCCTGCTCTGGTCAGGCCCCACCTAGAATATTGTGTCCAGTCCTGGGCACCACAATTCAAAAAGGACATTGAGACACTGGAGCGTGTCCAAAGGAGGGCGACTAAAATGGTGAAAGGTCTGGAAACCATGCCCTACGAGGAACGACTTAGGGAGCTGGGGATGTTTAGCCTGGAGAAGAGAAGATTAAGAGGTGATATGATAGCCCTGTTTAAATATTTGAAGGGATGTCATATTGAGGAGGGAGCAAGCTTGTTTTCTGCTGCTCCAGAGACTAGGACCCAAAGCAATGGATGCAAACTGCAGGAAAAGAGATTCCACCTCAACATCAGGAGGAACTTTCTGACAGTAAGGGCTGTTTGACAGTGGAACAAACTCCCCCGGAGTGTAGTGGAGACTCCTTGGCCATCTGTTGGGGATGCTTTGATTATGATTTCCTGCATGGCAGGGGGTTGGACTGGATGGCCCTTGTGGTCTCTTCCAATTCTATGATTCTATAAGGCTTTCTGAACCTCAAATAAGGGGCACTCTTTATAGTAAGGCACACTTGGCAACTCTACCTAGCACAGACTTCCAAACTGACTTTAAATTTTGTTTAGGTGAAATACAGTGACATCTTAGAAATGTATAACTCCATCCATGATAAATTTGAGATATCTGAATACTTTCTTCAAAGTCTTTGTCTTTGATGGCAGCCCATATTTTCCCTCAAGATCTTATGCACTCAGTGAACTATGGTTACCTATTCAGATTGAATAGCAGAACTAGCGTTTATCTAATGAAGGTGTTTTTCTGCTAAGGGAAGGATAGGTAGGTTATTTCTGTCAATTACCTTTTCCCTCTGCAGCCCTCAGCCTCACCTTTCATCCTGAGGGTGTGCTAAATGTTCTGAAAAAATTTTCTGATAGGTTGTGTGGAAAGAAGAAAAAAGGGAGGATGGAGAGACAGTCTGCATCTAAGCCATCAATTTGTGTTGAAGAGCATGTGTCAACCTAAATGGCATTTTAAACTGCAATTGATTTGAGTACTGAGTTTGAATCTGCTTAAATCTCAGCTGTCAACTCATGTCCAGTGTACACATGGCACGGGAGTGATGTGATTGGAACTTGTGATGTCTCTATCCTGAAAAATTCATTCAGGGTGGAACCCAATCTGGATTGGGACCTCTGCAACTGGTGGCAGTTATTCTGAGGCTTGGCTAAAAGGGGGCAAAATATGGGGATTGCTTCATAAAATCAGAATTCTGGCCCCACAAATAAACCTTTCCCAAATTTTTATCATTGCAGAGAATGAGACACTGAAAATGGTTCTCACCAAGGATTCACATTTGCTGTGTTTCCATTCCCTTGTAACTTTGCCTGACCCCTTTCTGTATTTCTAATGCTTATCTAAAATTTTAAGTTAATATAATGCAAGAAATCTGAGGACTGAAGGAACATTTCATGAGGGAGAATTCTTACTGGGAGCCTCATTCCACTCACCCACCTCCACCATCTACATCCCTTTCCCATCATGTCATTTTTCTCCCAAAGATAGCCTTCTCCAAAGTTTCAATTTGACTCCACCGAAAATAAATCTATGACACAGAGAACTCTGATCAGCTAAGTAATCATCTTCCAGATCCAGATTTCCATTTCATTGGTTATAATAGCATCAGAAAGAATAGTAAAAATTGTTGCATAAAAGTTTTTAAGATACTTATGATACTTTGTGTATTAGGGGCAATTGGGATGGGTTAAAAAGGGAGTATTTTATTTTAAAAAAGAATCAAAGAGAAATTATGTAGCAAGCAGGAAGATGTTCTCTCCCTGTTATGCAGGCTTTAGTCAGTTGCCCGGTTATCTAGTTCATGCATCGCAGGAGTAATTGCCAGGCACAAAGAATGAAGGATGTTGAACTGACCCATGGGAAGGAAGAGCGCTGAAAAGTGGACATAAAAAGTAATAAAGAGTGCTAAAATTGGATTTTGTGGAGCATCTAAGTTTCAGATGATCTTGAAGAGGTATATTCTCTCTGCTTTTCTGAATAGTATTGGTGTTTTGGCCATTACACTCTGACTAGGCTTTGCCTCTAATGGGATAAAACATTTTAAGATATGCTGTAGAAACAGCTTGCTTCTACAAGGTATTTTTCCCCTTTCAAAATGGTATAAGATTATAAAAGTGTGGCTGTTCTGGAAATGTGCTATTAAACCTAAATTGTTTTTCACCATAGGAAAAAGTAATAGAATAAGTGACTCCCTGTTTGCTGTTTGGATTCCCTCTTTGACCTTTCTTGCATTTCCTTACAACTTCTACTTCCCTTTTAAACCAGTGCTTTGCATTATAAAGTTGCTTAGCTTTATGCTTTTGTAACAGCCTAGCAATATAAATTTATTTCTAAATGAAAGCATCTTAATAAGTAAATATTTGCAAGCTGTATCCAGAATCTAAATATACATCACTAAACCACCGGCACTTGGCAAGCAATCACATAAATAAGGTAACCAAGCACTCTAACCTTTTCAATGAATATGTTATTGATCACAGTGATAGTGGTGAATGCTTTTTTTTAACAGCTTAATTGGGTTGGGAAAGGGTAGTAATCTGTTATGTCTGTTACTTCCATGGTTATAAATATACCAGATGCGTATTCTGAATCTATCCAGAGTAGTGATAGTGGTTCAGAATAACCTTGTAACTTGACAACTATTTTAGTATGGCATGGATCTAATCCTGTAAAAGGCTAAACATCATGGTCATCTTTAAGTCAATGGAGGCAGAGCATTTTGTATTTTCCAAGTTTAGCAGCTACGTAAGGACTTGAGCTTACAGTCCTCATTCATTCTTGTAATCCTTATTGAAGTCAATGGAACCATTCACATGCTTAATGCTTTCTGGATCAATGTCATTCCCATTAGAATCAACGTATCTTAAAATCTGCACAGTGGCAGGTAGTGGGAAAGTTGCCAACAATACCATTGAGATAGTACTAAGAAGCATGTAGCTTCCAAGCATGTGCAGTCAATTGCTATGCTTTGAGTTAGCATTCTTCCAAGATTTTTGCTGTTAAAAACAAAATGCTCTGTGTGGACTTCTGATTTCATTTCTCTAATGTCAATACATGAGAGAATATAAAGAATTTCTTTTAATTGTGGTTGGAGAAAATCTGAGTGCTAGATCATCAGATCTATGTAGAAAGCAAGGAGATGGTGTCCAAAGTAAGGAGTTCTCTGTGAAATATTTAACTCAGAACTTTTAAGAGAACCAGTTACAGTTGAGCTGGGAGCATGGATCTTTTTAATAGTCTTGCAGAGCAGGTTAAATGAACCTTTACAAATTCCAGCAAAATCTGTTGTTATCACCAATAATGAGGTGTAGGTTTTCAAGAATGGTCCCCTCTCTATATCTTTCATCTGATGGCTCCTAACTCCATGTCTGTATATGTTTATGGAATTTACTAAATTAGCCCCATTCTCATTGCCATTGTACCAGTAAAGGGGACTGGATATATCCCGATTTGGGACCAATTCGACCTCACATGTCTCTGCAATAGTGTGACTCAGCCATCATACAGTAGACCCTCTTATGCACAGACTTGTCATCTGTGGATTCCAGCATCCATGGATGGCAAGCCCACATGAGGGGGCGACAGAGGAGGAAGAGGAAGCAGCAGAGGCAGATGTGGTGGTGGGAAGAGGAGGAGGAAGAGGGAGAAAGAGGAGGAGGGAGGTGAAAGCAGCACCAGTGGTGTGGAGGGGGAAGAGAAGGAGGAGAAGCAGCCCCCTGCCATGGTGAGAGCGGTGAGGTGTACTTTGGGTGGCTGGAGAGAGCAAAGTCCCATTGTTTTTAATGGTGGTGTGGCCGCATGGCTGCACCACCATTGATGACAATGTGACTTAAGCATCCATGGATTTTGGTATCCACCGGTGGATCTGCAAAGGGGAATCTTTACTCTCTTTTGTAGTCCTCTCTAACTCCACCTTCCTACTCTCTGCACTCTCCAGCATGGCTTTCAGGACTGTTGTATTATTATTGTGGTGGTTGTGATGGTGGTTTTATTTTTGTTTTGAACATAATTTCAGAGTTATGCTACTAAGATTGTTAAAGAAAAAGAAGAAAAGCTGCTTGAGAATAGCAAGGGGGAAAGGATAGGGAAGAAGAGGAGAGACTGAGACTGGGCATCCCGTGACTGCCCAGTATTATAACTGACACACAAGAAACTTGTCACATCTGAAGACTAATGCTACAGCAGTGCATTAGAGACATTGTTGCTGGGTTTTCCCGATGAATGGCAGCACATTTTTTTAAATTATTACACAGTACATAGTGCAAATTATACAATCCATATTTCTTAATGCCCTTTTCTCCCCTTCCCCCTCCCACAAATAGCATTGAAGGAAATACATTCCAATTAAGTTAACAATCATTATTGGAGATGTGGAAAATATCATTAATTATAATTTTTTAATGGCAGAAAGTCGCACTTTAACAATGTTTGGAGGGCATGGCAATGACAAGACAGAGCTGGCATTGTGCGATAATTATCACCAAAGGAACTATTTCCCAAGTGTAATGACAGTTTAAAACCTGCCCATAATTAAGTCTTTTATGTATAGGTGAAATGAAAACAATTTCAATTCTCAAAGTCTTGAGGGAATTAGCCTTTGGTACAATTCCCCATAATATCAATAGTTATGGAATGTTTCAGTGGCTGCTAAGAGTTCCATGATGCACATGGCAGCCTTGAAACAATGGTTTCTTAGCAAAGCCAACTGCTTAACAAAAGAGAAAGCTACCTGGATTTATAGTGTGCTTTGTATGTACTTCATTAAAAATGCCATCTTAAAATCTTAGGATTAATTAATTAGAGTCGCCCCTCTGTTTTCACAGGGGATCCATTCTGGACCTCCCGCGAAAATGGAAAATCGGCAATATTGGAGTCCCTATTGACTCCAATGGCAGCATGCTCCTGTGCGTGCCACCACTCACGCACCTTGAGCACGTGCTCCATTGTGTCACCCTCCATTTGCCCCTCACATATTTCCAAGGGACATTGACCCCAAGTCCATGAAAACGGAGGCATGACTGTAAGTAATATGCCACCTTTTCCACAGAGTGGGATCTAAGGTAGTTCACAAACCAACAATAAAATTTTAAAACAATTAAAATCATCACACTAAAACAGTGAGCCATGGTAATTAAAGCAGTGTCAAATAGCATTAATTCTGCAGTGAAGATGCAGCCTTTGATCAGCGTTCATGTTTCCGCATACAAGTAGGGTTGTCTGACAGTCCAAACATACCCTCCAACTGTTCCAGTTTGTCTGGGACAGTCCTGATGAAAACTTTAACATCCCATCTTTTCAGCTGCCTTTAAAATGCCCTATTTTTCTCCTTCTCCCACTTTCCCCAATTTCAGTTGCAGCAAACTGAGTTCAAAGTGCAGAATGTAGTTTGCATTTAATTAATTTAACAGGGCAGCAAGTAAAGGATAGGATTGAATCTTGCGCTTCCCAGTTGACTGAGGTGAAAACAAACTGCTGCAGCATCTTTTAGCTCATGTGTGTCCCTCTTTATTAATAACGTTTACCATCTTAACCATACTTTAATTTTTCTTGGCCACATATATCCCAGTTTTCATCTGTGAAATGTTAGAGAGTATATATGAACTGAGTATCTTGAGGATGCTGAGAACGTGAAATGACAATACGCATTTTGTTTTGGGTTTACCTAAATCTTTTCATTACCATTACATTCAGTTAACCAAAGATAACTTTGGACCAGGAAAAAGATAGTGATAAAGCATGTCTGCCTGGGTTTGATATTTGAAAAATTGTGCCATGGTAAGATTTGTTTAGCTAACCTTCTTTGGGATATTGCATGGCCCATTAAAATGTTATTTTCTACTGGGAGAAGTTAGAGGCATTCTCTGGGGAGGGAAATTGTTTAAAGTATTAGTGTGGCTGTTCGATCGGGGAGGATGATGAATTGCCTTGTTATTTGTGTGGAGCTTTGAGAGTGCCCATTTTGAGTTGATCCTTTTAAGATGGTTGTGGGTTTGGAAGAGACTATATATTGCCATATACTGTGCAGCTGCTGCTGAGGGGTGGGGACCTTGGAAACTATCTTTTCATCATCTGACAGTTAAAGTGTTCCATTTTTTAAAATAGAGATTTTCTACGCATCATGTCAACACAACTGACAGAGCTAAAAACTTCCTATCAACACCTTTTTAAAAAAAGGATATCTTGACTGTTCCACAGCTGCATGCATACACATGGATAGATATATATGACATTGTGAAATATTTTACTCCTGCAGTACTGTCAATTACTGTTTCCTCTATCTCAGCTTTTAAAATTGCACTGCCACTGTTTGAGCCTAATAACCCCCCCTAAGCAGTTAGCCAGAGCTTCAGCTTGCAAACTCTTCAGCTCTATATGATTTTAATCAGGAATTTAAACACTATATTCAGTGCTCTACTAAACTGGAAGGTTAAAGAAGGCAGTAAAAGCCCTGCTGGACTTACCTGTGGGATTAGGAAAAGAAGGTTTTGTTCATCTGGGAAGAGTTATTTGCCCTATGTTCTCAAGGCTGTGGGTGACTGATCTACAATTATTGCTATCTTAAATACCAGCTGAATAAAATAGTGAGCAGAGGGCTAACCCCAGGAATTTGGCTGCCTGAGATAGGGTCCCAGTGGTGTAAACCTACTCACATGAAGGTACAGTTGGCTATCCATATCCACTGATTTTTTATACAGAGATTGAAAATATTCTAAAAATATATAAGTTCCAAACAGCAAACCTAGGCCTGTTACAGACTGCCAAAATAAAGCTGCTTCGGGTCTCTTTGGAGACATGCTGTTTAAATGATGCATGCATCCTAAGAATCCGGAAGCTGCACCAAAGCTACACTCCAGTGCTTAGGAATGGAGTGTGGCTTTGGCGTGACCTCCAGACTCTTAGGACCCATGCATCATTTAAAGAGCATACCTCCAAAGAGACCCGAAGCAGCTTTATTTTGGCAGTCTGTAACAGGCCATAGATTTTGCTGTTTTGTATAAGAGAGAACATTTTACTACACCATGGTATTCAACCACAGATTTTGGTATTCACAATTGAGGGGTGCTGGAAACAAATCCAAGCGAATACCAAGGACTGACTGTACCACAAAGGCTCAAAGAACAAGACAGCTTTTTGGGGCAAGTGTGGTATAATAATTCCAAAACTATTCATCTTCAACAATAAAAGATATAACAATAAAATACTTATTTTCCATTTGTGGCCCAAACCTGCAACCTCTGGTGATTGGTAGGCCTTGGTGTGTTGCCTTCAATACTTAGAAGTATACTTTCTTTATGTCATTTATGCTCCACATTTTCATCCAAGGAGGTCAAGGCAAGACACCAATTTCTCTGTCTGTCCCACAGAAACACACCTGATCCTATGTTATTTTCATGACAACGGTAAGCCAAGAGAGATTGACTCCCCAATTAAGAATCATGGTTGATGCTGAGGAATGTGAGAAGTGATGCATCTCACAAGAAGCATAATTTGTATTCACACAAAATGAGCAACAACCAGTCTCACACACGAATTCTAGCAATAAAATAAAATAAAATAAAGCAGGCTTTGTCTTCTTTTTAAACACATATGAAATAGCTTTAATTAACAAATATTACAGCCATCCCTTCATATCCACAGCTTCTTTATCCATGGATTCAACCATCCATGGCTTGAACGTATTTTAAAATATAAATATTAATGCCAAAAAGCAAACCTTGATTTTCCCATTCTATTTAAGGGACACCATTTCACTATGCCTTTGTGTTTAATGAGATTTGAACATCCATGGATTTTGTTGTCCATGGAGGGGTGAGTGGGTCCTGAAACATTTTAAAAGCAGCTAAAAAGTGATTTGACAAAAGTGTGATGATTAATCAAGATTGTCCTCCACAAATCAAAACAGATGGAAATTATGTTATCACTGAGCTATACCTCATCCAGTCCTAATTTGATGCTTGAAATCGGCTTGCTATCAACTCTGCTTCAGAAACATTATCTGTGGATTCAAGACACAGAGCAGGACAGCATATCAGAGTTAACATGGCCATTATTCCCATGCCACTGACACCCCAAATGTTCTACTGTATGTTCTGAAGCTCCTCACTCATTCCCTCTGCCAAATGCACAGAATCTATTGTGACTTTAAATTGCAACCTGCCTTTAGGAAATTTTGGTGGATACGGTTGCCTATTCTTCAGAGCCGAATTAGAATGGTTCTTTACCAGGCATAGGTGAAAGAACTGTCCTGAGAGTAAGGCTGGGAGAAGATGACCTTGCATCCCTGTCTCAGGCACAAAGCTCAAGCAATGAAATGCAAAATAAAAAAAGGTTCTATACAATAGAATGTACACATTTTAACAGAGAGGAGTAGCACAATACTGAGTTACATATGGGATGTATAATTCCACCCCCCACCCCCCCACCCCCCGCAAGCTCTTATTCTACCTCAGAAAACAGGCTTGCTTAAAAGAATTTTGTTTATATCCTTCATGTGGTCAGAATAATCTAACAAGTCAGCTATTAAAGATACTGTGTCCAACTATACTTTGCGATTTATTGCACAAAGAATTAAATGATTTGCTGAATATTTTCTGCACCTTCAAGGGTTTGGAGAGATACACAGAGAGAGAGAGAGAAAGAGAGGGAGGGAGGAGGAGAGGGAGAGAGATGCACCAGAACAACCCAACATCACAAAATATGATATCTCACCAGTACCTCAAGGACATTGGTGGTATACCAGATTGTATGTGAAACCCTTCAACCTATTGTCAGCTTAAGTTTCTTCTAGACTTCTGAGCTCATCTGTGGTTATTGACCTGAAAAAAGAAGACAAATCAAAAAGGAGAGAGAACCTGAAACTGAATACTATCTAATGATTATCTCCACATCCCATTGCAGAGCAGGAGGAAGGTAGAGAAACATCAGGCCTCCAGCATGAGCAGAAAAAGGAGGAGAAGCTGCAAGGGCAGGAAAAGCTCAGATACTCGAGAAAGTAAGTTTACAACTGTAGTTCATCATTCCTTAAGAGCGAACTGATTACAGCGACCTAGTCAGCAATTCTCAAAGATCACTTCTGTCAAAGTTGCAGTCGCAAAAATGTGACTTGTGCCAAAGCTGTGGTTCGAGGAATTGTGGCTCTGTTCCAAAGATAAATGATAGAAATCAATATGGTGCAGTGTCATAAAGCTGTTTCCTGCTTGAATTACTAGCGTATTGCTTATCTAAGATTTCATTATTAAATATTTATAAATGGCAGCAGTAAATTTATGATATAATGTTTCAGCCCAATGGGGTTGTTATTTATCACTCTTTTGGGAAATGGTATTTCAGCTGTGCTTTTTAAAAAATATCCATTATGTTTTATTTTGTGACTGTAATATGACTGAACTCAAATCCGCTTTTCCCTGACTATAAGCTGGAAAGTATAGCATCATCCAAATAACATTTTAATACAATCCTAATACAAAGTTATAAACCTGTATTGGGTAAAGAAGAATACTCATAGAAAGAACAGAAGAGAAAGTCATTCGTTTTGTATCCACCCAATATACACTTTTTCAACCCATATGAGAATGTATTTATCCTTTGGCATTTGGACTTTTCCAGGTTCTGCACTGCAATTCATAATGCAGTTATTAAAGGAAATGTATTACATAATTGTATATTAATAGGGAAATCCATACAAAAGTGTGTCTTGAGAGGTTTGATTTAAAAAAAAACAGCCAAATTGATATGGAAATAAGACAGAAACATTAAGTTTAGAAAAATGTTTGAAATTGCTTTTAAGAGTTGTGTTTAGATTTCTTTTAAAAGGTTTTAATGAATATTTTAATGTGTTTTTTAAAAATGTTTTATCCTTGTATTGTTTTAATTGTTTTTTATTTGTTCATCACCTTGGGAGCTCTTGTGGATTGGGTGGTGATACAGAAATACCTTAAACCAATAAAAATACAAATACAAAACTAAAAAAACAAACAAACCTTAAACTGGAAGGTTCACCCAACCCTAGCCCAGAGGACCTTCATGTGGCCTATGAAGCTGTAGACTAATACAGTCTGCTACTTTGTAGGTCTCAGAGATAGATGTATCATTCTATAATATCACTTTCCTAGAGAATATAATCACTATTCCTAAAACATTCTTAAAACATGCTCCACAGTGGTATGGTATTCTCTACTAATTCTTTATATAGACATGTAGAGATCTTGTATAACAAGGCAGAAATCCACCCTGCCATTTTGGGGCAAATGTCTTCTCCATATGCATCTGACTGTTTGGATTTATTAATTTTATTTGTATTGGTGGAACCTTGTGTGTTTTGCTGGCATTGTGAGTTTCTGCACCCACAACATTTACAAATAATGGATTCCACCCAGTTGGCTGAAACAATATCTGCAATTAGTTTTTCACTCAGGTCAGTTAACTTACATAGTAAAGAGCAACATGCCTGTTGTGTACCCACAGGGCAGAAGCAGTTAAAGTGTAGTTTCCATGAGGCTGTTTTTGAAGCCCTTGCTGTCCAAATAAAAGTAACCAAAACAGTTACTTCCTGATTGGAAGAGGCCTCTCCTGGGTTCAAACAGTCAGGGTGACCCAAAACATGGTGGAATGTCCCCTGTGCTTCTTGGTGGAGAGAATAGGGATCCTTTTTATTAAAACAAATTTGAAAAATTCTGGGGTCATGGTCCTCAAAGTTCCCATGGTAGGTCAATGCAGCCCCAACTCTCACCTTTTACTCACCTGTGCTATAGGGAATAATAAGTGCAGTCATTTTAGGCATTTACCATGCAATGTGACGGACCTTGCACCATTATAGCATTATGATTCCACTTTCACTGTCATGACCACATCATATGGAATCCTGGGATTTGCAGTTTTGATTAGCAACAAAACCCTCTGGCTGAGAATTCTAAACAACTTTCCCTAAACTGCAAACCCCAGGATTCCATGGGACAGGACCATGGCAGTTAACGTAAAATCAGAGCACTATAATATATATAAATTATAATATATATAAAATCAGAGCACTATAATATATATAAAGCAGGCAAGAAACAACAGGCCTCCGCCTGCCAAGTTGAAGAGCC
>NC_056523.1:273654714-273663769 GCF_019175285.1 Sceloporus undulatus
ACATTCTTGCAAACAAGCTTGTAAAATGTGGGCTAAACAAAGGAACTCTTAAATGGATCTGTAATTGGTTGACCGGCCGAAGCCAAAGGGTGCTCAACAATGGCTTCTTTTCATCCTCCATCTTGAGGGGAGTGAAGCAGGCAAGAAACAACAGGCCTCTGCCTGCCAAGTTGAAGAGCCCTCCCCCCGACCTCCATCTTGAGGGGAGAGAAGCAGGCAAGAAACAACAGGCCTCCGCCTGCCAAGCTGAAGAGCCCTCCCCTCGACCTCCATCTTGAGGGGAGAGAAGCAGGCAAGAAACAACAGGCCTCCGCCTGCCAAGTTGAAGAGCCCTCCCCCCGACCTCCATCTTGAGGGGAGAGAACACAACTGGCGGGGCAGAGGCTGTTGTTTCTTTGCCGCTTCATCTCCCTCAAGATGAGGTCAGGGGAGGGCTTCTTCACTTTGGCAGGCAGTGGCTGTTGTTTCTTGCCTGCTTCTCTCCCCTCAAGAATGGAGGTCGGGGGAGGGCTCTTCAATTGGCAGGCAGGAGGCCTGTTGTTTCTTGCCAGCTTCTCTCCCCTCAAGATGGAGGTCGGGGGAGGGCTCTTCAACTTGGCAGGCAGAGGCCTTTTGTTTTCTTCGCCTGCTTCTCTCCCTCACGATGTGGGTGGGGGAGGCTCTTAAACTTGGCAGGCAGAGGCCTGTTGTTCTTGCCTGCTTCTCTCCCTCAAGATGGAGGTCAGGGGAGGGCTCTCAACTTGGCAGAGCAGGCCTGTTGTTTTCTTGCCTGCTTCTCTCCCTCTCAAGATGGAGGTCGGGGAGGGCTCTCCAACTTGCAGGCAGGAGGCCTGTTGTTCTTGCCTGCTTCTCTCCCTCAAGATGGAGGTCGAGGGGAGGGCTCTTCAACTTGGCGGAGGAGCGGCCTGTTGTTTCTTGCCCGCTTCTCTCCCCTCAAGATGAGGTCAGGGGAGGGCTCTTCACTTGGCAGTCAGAGGCCTGTTGTTCTTGCTGCTCCTTCTCTCCCCTCAAGATGGAGGTCGGGGGAGGCTCTTCAACTTGGCATCAGAGGCCTCTGTTGTTTCTTGCCTGCGTTCTCTCCCCTCAAGATGGAGGTCGGGGAGGGCTTCAACTTGGCAGGCAGAGGCCTGTTGTTTCTTGCCTGCTTCTCCTCCCTCAAGATGAGGTCGCGGGGGGAGGGCTCTTCAACTTGGCAGAGAGGCCTGTTGTTTCTTGCCGCTTCTCTCCCTCAAGATGGATGGTCGGGGGAGGGCTCTTCAACTTGGCAGGCAGAGGCCTGTGTTCTTGCTCCGCTTCTCTCCCCTCAAGATGGTGGTCGGGGGAGGGCTCTTCAACTTGGCGGCAGAGGCCTGTTGTTTCTTGCCCTGCTTCCTCCCCTCAAGATGGAGTGGTCGGGGGGGGTCTACAACTTGGCAGGCAGAGGCCTGTTGTTTCTTGCCCGCTTCTCTCCCCTCAAGATGGAGGTCAGGGAGAGGGGGCTCTCAACTTGGCAGGCAGAGGCTGTTGTTTCTTGCCCGCTTCTCTCCCTCAAGATGGAGGTCGGGAGAGGGCTCTCAATTGGCAGGGGCAGAGGCCTGTTGTTTCTTGCCCGCTTCTCTCCCCTCAAGATGGTGGTCGGCGGGGGGCTCTTCAACTTGGCAGGCAAGGCCTGTTGTTTCTTGCCCGCTTCTCTCCCTAAAGAGGAGGTCAGGGGTCGGAGGGCTCTTCAACTTGGCAGGCAGAGGCCTGTGTGTTCTTGCCTGCTTCTCTCCCTTCTCAGATTGGAGGTCGGGGGAGGGCTCTTCAATTTGCAGGCAAGTAGGGCTGTTGTTTTCTTGCCTGCGTTCTCTCCCCTCAAGATGGAGGTCGGGGAGGGCTCTTCAACTTGGCGAGCGAGAGGCCTGTTGTTTTCTTGCCCGCTTCTCTCCCCTCAAGATGGAGGTCAGGGAGGGGCCTCTAGCAACTTGGCAGGCAGAGGCCGTGTTGTTTCTTGCCTGCTTCTCCTCCCCTCAAGATGGTGTCGGGGAGGGCTCTTCAACTTGGCAGGCGGCGGCCTGTTGTTTCTGCCCTGCTTCTGCTCCCCTCAAGATGGAGGTCGAGGAGAGGGCTCTATCAACTTGGCAGGCGGAGGCCTGTTGTTTCTTGCCTGCAGTTCTCTCCCCTCAAGATGGAGGTCGGGGGAGGGCTCTTCAACTTGCAGGCAGGAGCCTGTTGTTTCTTGCCTGCTTCTCTCCCCTCAAGATGTAGGTCAGGGAGAGGGGGCTCTTCAACTTGGCAGGCCGAGGCCTTTTGTTTCTGCCCGCTTTCTACTCCCCTCAAGATGGTGGTCGGGGGAGGGCTCTTCAACTTGGCAGGCAGTGCCTGTTGTTTATCTTGCCCCTTCTCTCCTCCTCAGATGGAGGTCAGGAGAGGCTCTATCAACTTGGTCAGGCAGAGGCCTGTTGTTTCTTGCCTGCTCTATCTCTCCCTCAAGATGGAGGTCGGGAGGAGGCTCTTCAACTTGGCAGGCATGCCTGTTGTTTCTTGCTGGGCTTCTCTCCCTCAAGATGGGTGGTCAGGGGGAGGGCTCTCAACTTGGCACGGCAGAGGCCTGTTGTTTCTTGCCGCTTCTCTCCCCTCCGATGGAGGGTCGCGGGAGGGCTCTTACAATTGGCGCAGGCAGTAGGCCTGTTGTTTTCTTGCCTGCTTCTCTCCCCTCAAGATGGCGGTCGGGGGAGTAGCTCTTCAACTTGGCAGGCAGAGGCCTGTTGTTCTTTGCCCTTCTCTCCCCTCAAGATGGAGGTCAGGGAGAGGGCTCTTTAAACTTGGCAGAGAGGCCTGTTGTTTCTTCCTGCTCTCTCTCCTCTCAAGATGGTGGTAGGGCGGGAGGCTCTTCAACTTGGCAGGCAGGAGGCTGTTGTTTCTGCCTGCTTCTCTCCCCTCAAGATGGAGGTCAGGGAGGGTCTCTACAACTTTGGCAGGGGCAGAGAGACCTGTTGTTTCTTGCCTGCTTCTCTCCTTCAAGATGGCAGGTCAAGGGAGAGGGCTCTTCAACTTGGCAGGCAGAGGCCTGTTGTTTTCTTGCCCGGCTTCTCTCCCTCACGATGGTGGTCGGGGGAGGGCCTTCAACTTGGCAGGAGAGGCCTTTTGTTTCTTGCCCGTTCTCTCCCCTCAGATGGAGGTCAGGGAGAGGGCCTCAACTTGGCGGGGAGGCCTGTTGTTTTCTTTGCGCCACTTCTCTACCTCAAGATGGGAGGTCGGGGGAGGGCTCTTCAACTGGCAGGCAGAGGCCTGTTGTTCTTGCCAGCTTCTCTCCGTTCCTCAAGATGGAGGTCAGGGAGAGGGCTCTCAACTTGGCAGGCAGTAGGCCTGTTGTTTCTTGCCGGTTCTCTCCCCTCAAGGTAGGTCGGGGGGAGTGCTCTACAACTTGGCAGAAGCGGCTCGTTGTTTCTTGCCCTCTTCTCTCCCCTCAAGATGGATGGTCAGGGAGAGGGGCTATTCAACTTGGCAGGCAGAGGCCTGTTGTTTCTGTGCCTGCTTCTCTCCCCCTCAAGATGGATGGTCGGGGGAGGGTCTTCAACTGGCAGGGCAGAGGCCTGTTGTTTCTTGCCCTGCTTCTCTCCTCAAAGATAGAGAGTACAGGGGAGGGCTATACAACTTGGCAGGCAGAGGCTGTTGTTCTGCCGTCTTCTCTCCCCTCAAGAGGATGGTCAGGGAGGAGGCTCTAAAACTGGCCAGGCGGCAGGCCTGTTGTTTCTTGCCCGTTCTCTCCTCTAAGATGGAGGTCGGGGGAGTGGCTCTTAAACTTGGCAGCAGAGGGCCTGTGTTTTCTTTGCCCGCTTCTCTCCCCTCAAGATGGTAGGTTGCGGAGGGCTCTTCAACTTGGCAGGCAGTAGGCCTGTTGTTTCTTGCCCGCTTCTCTCCCCTCAAGAATGGGGTTCGGGGAGGCTCTTCAACTTGGCAGCGCAGAGGCCTGTTGTTTTCTTGCTGCCTTCTCTCCTCCTCAAGATGGGGTCAGGGGAAAGGGCTCTACTCACTTGGCAGGCGAGAGGCCTGTTGTTTTCTTGCCGCCTCTCTCCCCTCAAGTGGAGGTCAGGGGGAGGGCTCTTCAACTTGCCAGGCAGAAGGCCTGTTGTTTCTTGCCTGCTTCTCTCCCCTCAGTGGAGGTCAGGGAGATGGGCTTCTTCTACAACTTGGTATGCGGAGGCCTGTTGTTTCTTGCCGACTTCTCTCCCCTCAAGATGGAGGTCAGGGAGAGGGCTCTTCAATTGGCAGGCAGAGGCCTGTTGTTTCTTGCACGCTCTCTCTCCCCTCAGATGGAGGTCAGGGGGGCGGGCTCTTACAACTTGGCGCGCAGAGGCCGGGTTTGTTTCTTGCCGGTTCTCTCCCCTCAGGATGGTGGTCGGGGGGGCTTCAACTTGGCAGGCAGAGGCCTGTTTGGTTCTTGGCTGCTTCTCTCACCTTCAAGATGGAGGGTCAGGGAGAGGGCTCTCAACTTGGCAGGCCGAGCCTGTTGTTCTGTGCCGCTTCTCTCCCCTCAAGCATGGTAGGTCGGGGGAGGCTCTTCAACTTGGGCAGGCAGAGGCCTTTTTGTTTCTTGCCCGCTTCTCTCCCCTCAAGATGGAGGTCAGGGAGAGGGCTCTACAACTTGGCCGGGAGGCCTTGTTGTTTCTTGCCCCTTCTCTACCTCAAGATGGAGGTGAGGGGAGGGCTCTTCAACTTGGCAGGCAGAGGCCTGTTGTTTTCTTGCCTGCTTCTCTCCTCCCCTCAAGATGGGGTCAGGGAGAGGATCTACAACTTGGCAGGCAGAGGCCTGTTGTTTCTTGCCCGTGCTTCTCTCCCCTCACGATGAGGTCGGGGGGTAGGGCTCTCAAACTTGGCAGGAGCGAGGCCTGTGTGTTCTTGCCCGCTTCTCTCCCCTCAAGAGGGAGGTCAGGGAGAGAGGCTCTACAACTTGGCAGCAGAGGCCTGTTGTTTCTTGCCTGCTTCTCTCCCTCAAGATGGAGGTTCGGGGGGTGGGCTCTTCAACATTGGCAGGCAGAGCCTGTTGTTTTCGCTGTCTCTTCCCCTCCAGATAGAGGTCGTAGGGAGGGCTCTATCACTTGGCAGCAGAGGCCTGTTGTTTCTTTCCGCTTCTCTCCCTCTCAAGTTGGAGGCGCAGGAGGCTCTTCAACTTGGCAGGAGAGCCTGTTGTTTCTTGCCCTGCTTTCTCTCCCCTCCAAGATGGCAGGATGGTTCGGGGGCAGAGGGTCTGCTTCAAACTTTGCAGGCGAGAGGCCTCGGTTGTTCTCTTGGCCTGCTTCTTCCTTCAAGATGATGGTCAGGGAGAGGGCTCTTCAACTGTTGCAGGCAGAGGCCTGTTGTTCTATGCCTGCTTCTCTCTCCCCTCACTCAGATGCGGTCATGGAGAGGGCTCTATCAACTTGGCAGGCAGAGGCCTGTTGTTTCTTGCCTGCTTCTCCCCTTCAAGATGGAGGTCAGGGAGAGGGGCTCTTCAACTTGGCAGGCAGAGGCCTGTTGTTTCTTGCCCGCTTCTCTCCCCTCAAGATGGTGGTCCGGGGAGGGCTTTCAACTTGGGCAGGCAGAGGCCTGTTGTTTGTTTCTTGCCTGCTTCTCTCCCCTCAAGATGGATGGTCAGGGGAGAGGCTCTTCAACTTGGCAGGCGGGAGGCCTGTTGTTTTCTTGCCTGCTTCTCTCCCCTCAAGATGGAGGTCGGGGAGAGGGCTCAATTCAAACTTGCAGGCAGAGATGTTGTTTTCTTGCCTGCTTCTCTCCCTCAAGAGTGAGGTCAGGGAGAGGGCTCTACAACTTTGGTAGGCGAGGCCTGTTGTTTCTTGCTCCCTTCTCTCCCCTCAAGATGGAGGTCAGGGAGCGGAAGGGGCTCTTCAAATTGGCCAGGCAGAGGCCTGTTGTTTCTTGCCGCTTCTCTACCCTCAAGAGGTGGTGGGGGGGGAGGGCTCTTCAACTTGGCAGGCAGATGGCCTGTTGTTTCTTGCCCGCTTCTCTCCCCTCAAGAGTAGGGTCGGGGGAGAGGGCTCCTACAAACTTGGCAACAGATGGCCTGTTGTTTTTGTTCCATGGCTTCTCTTCCCCTCTCAAGGATGGAGGTCGGGAGGGGAGGGTACTTCAACTTGGGCAGGCAGAGCCTGTCTGTTTCTTGCCCGCTTTCTCTCCCCTCAAGATGGAGTCTGGGGAGGGCTCTCAACTTGGGCAGGCAGAGGCCTGGTTGTTTCTTGCCTGCTTCTCTCCCCTAAGATGGAGGTCGGGGAGGGCTCTTCAACTTGGCAGGCAGAGGCCCGTGTTTTCTTGCCTCGCTTCTCTCCCCTCACGATGGATGGTCGGGGGAGGGCTATCTTCAACTGTGGCCGCGAGAGGCCAGTTGTTCTTGCCTGCTTTCTCCCTCAAGCTGGGGTCCGGGAGAGGCTCTTCAACTTGGCAGGCAGAGGCCTGTTGTTTCTTGCCCGCTTCTTCTCCCCTCAAGATGGTGGTCGGGGGGAGGGCTCTTCAACTTGGCAGGAGAGGCCTGTTGTTTCTTGCCCGCTTCTCTCCCCTCAAGATGAGGTCAGGAGAGGCTCTTCACTTGGCAGGCAGAGGCTGTTGTTCTCCTGCGCTTCTCTACCCTCAAGATGGAGGGGGTGGAGGGCTCATCAAACTTGGAAGGCAGAGGCCTGTTGTTTCTTGCCTGCTTCTTTCCCCTCAAGATGGAGCGTCCGGGGAGGGACTCTCAACTTGGCAGGCAGAGGCTGTTGTTTCTTGCCCGCTTCTCTCCCCTCAAGATTGGAGGTCGCGGGAGGGCTCTCAACTTGGGCAGGCAGAGGCCTGTTGTTTCTTGCCCTGCGTCTCTCCCCTCAAGATGGAGTGTCGGGGAGGGCTCTTCAACTTGCAGGCAGCAGGCCTGTTGTTTCTTGCCGCCACTTCTATCCCCTCAAAATGGAGGGTCAGGGAGGGGGCTCTCCAACTTGGCAGGCAGAGGCCTGTTGTTTCTTGCCGCTGCTTCTCTCCCCTCAAGATGGAGGTAGGGGGAGGGCTCTACTCAACTTGGCAGGCAGAGGCCTGTTGTTCTTTGCTGCTTCTCTCCCCTTCAAGATGGAGGTCAGTGAGGAGGCTCTTCAACTTGGCAGGCAGGAGGCTGTTGTTTCTTGCCCTGCTCTTCTCTCCCCCTCCAAGATGGTGGTCAGGGGAGGGCTCTCTTCACACTTGGCAGGAGAAGAGCCTGTTGTTTCTTGCCCGCTCTCCTCCTCCCTCAAGATGGAGGGTCAGGGAGAGGGCTCTACAACTTGGCAGGCAGAGGCCTGTTGTTTCTTTGCCTGCTTCTCTCCCTCTCCAAGATGGAGTCGCAGGAGAGGCTCTTCAACTTCTGGCAGGCAAGAGGCCTGTTCGTTTCTTGCCCGCTTCTCTCCCTCAAGATGGAGGTCGGACGGGAGGGCTCTTAACACTTGGCGGACGAGGAGCCTGTTGTTTCTTGCCCGCTTCTCTCCCCTCAAGATGGAGGTCCGGGAGGGGCGCTCTACAACTTGGCCAGGGGAGGCCTGTTGTTTCTTGCCGCTTTCCTCCCCTCAAGATGGTGGTCGGGGGAGAGGCTCTTCAACTTGGCCGGCAGGCAGGCCTGTTGTTCTCTGTCCTGCTTCTCTCCCTCAAGATGGAGGGTCGGGAGAGGGCTCTATCAACTTGCAGGCGGAGGCCTGTTTGTTTCTTGCCCATGCTTCTCTCCCCTCAAGATGGATGGTCGGGGGAGGGCTCTTCAACTTGGCATGGCAAGGCCTGTTGTTTCTTGCCTGCTTCTCTCCCTCAAGATGGAGGTGGTGGGAGGGCTCTTACAACTGGGCAGGGAAGGGCCTGTTGTTTCTTGCCCGCTTCTCTCCCCTCAAGGGGAGGTCAGGGGGATGGCTCTCAACTTGGCAGAGCAGAGGCGTTGTTTCTTGCCTGCTTCTCTCCGTTCCAAGTAGGGGGGGAGGGTGTCAGGGAGATGGCTCTACAACTTGGCAGGCAGAGGCCTGTTGTTTTCTTGCCCGTTCTCTCCCCTCAAAGATGGAGGTCCGGGGGAAGGCCTCTATCAACTTGGCAGGAAGAGGCTCTGTTGTTTCTTGCCGCTTCTCTCCCCTCCCAAGATGGAGGGTCGGGAGAGGGCTCTACAACTTGGGCAGGACAGGAGGCCTGTTGTTTCTTGCCTGGCTTCTCTCCCCTCAGATGGATGGTCGGGGGGGAGGGCTCTTCAACCTTGGACAGGCAGAGGCCTGTTGTTTCTTGCTGGGCTTCTCTTCCCCTTAGATAGAGGTCGGAGGGAGTGCTCTACAACTTGGCAGGCCAGAGCCTGTTGTTTTTGCCCTGCTTCTCTCCCTCAAGATGGAGGTCGCAGGAGGGAGGGCTCTTCAATCTTGGCAGGGGCAGAGGCCTGTTGTTTCTTGCCCGCTTCTCTCCCCTCAAGATGGAGGTCGGAGGGAGGGCTCTTCACTTGGCAGGCAGAGGCCTTTGTTTCTTGCCCTTCTCTTCACTCAAGATGGATGGTCGGGGGAGGGCTCTTCAACTTGGCAGGCAGAGGCCTGTTGTTTTTTCCTGCTTCTCTCCTCCAAGATGGGGTCGGGAGAGGGCTCTTCCACTTGGCAGGCAGAGGCCTGTTCGTTTCTGCCTGCTTCTCTCCCCTCAAGATGTCGAAGGTCAGGAGAGAGGGCTCTACAACACTTGGCAGGCAGAGACCTTGTGTTTCTTGCTGCTTCTCTCCTCTCAAGAGGAGGTAGGGAGAGGGCTCTTCAACTTGGCAGGCAGAGGCCTGTTGTTTCTTGCCCGCTTCTCTCTCCCCTCAAGATGGAGGTCAGGGGAGGGCTCTTCAACTTGGCAGGCAAGGCCTTTTGTTTCTTGCTCCGCTTCTCTCCCCTCAAGATGGAGGTCAGGGAGAGGGCTCTACAACTGTGGCAGGCGGAGGCCTGTTGTTTCTTGCCCAGCTTCTCTCACCCTCAAGATGGAGGTCAGGGGGAGGGCCTCTTCAACTTGGCAGGCAGATGCATGTTGTTTCTTGCCTGCTTTCTCCTTCCGTTCAAGGATGGATGTCAGGGAGAGGGCCTCTACAAACAACTTGGCAGGCAGAGGCCTGTTGTTTCTT